>NW_026648413.1:0-79955 GCF_030028045.1 Hippopotamus amphibius kiboko | reverse complement strand
TGAATGCCGGCTCTGCCCGCCAGGCCCCATTCACAGGAGGGCAGCCAGCCTCAGGATCTGCCCTTCCCAGCCATGAAACCACACACAGCCCACACGCTGAGCCCTGCCAAGGGTGAACGTTGCTCCCCGCATGGGCCGAATGGCACGACTGGGTTAGGGCAGAGAAGGCCCTAGGAGGCCTTCAGGGTGCTGCCCCAGCAAAGCAGTGCTCAGGCAAAGGCACTCTGCTTTCTGGAGGCCGGACGCACACTGGGGTTTCTGCTTGAGGCAGAGAGAGCTCAGCAGGGCGAGCCATGGCTGAAGGCAAAGCAGAGTGTTCTCTGGTGGAGCGATGGCACCCTGTGCTGGCTGACAAGCATGGGAGAAGCCTCACTCCAAATGAGTTCCAGAGGCCACTTCCAAGCAGGAGGCACTCTGGCTGCACAGGCTCGAGAGTCCTGCTCAGGACTTCCCTCTGGCAACAGAGTGGGTGCCAAGGGTGTGTGGGTGGGAAGGGGCTCGGAAGCCACAGGGGAGGCTTTGGGCACCCAGTGCTCTCCGATGGAAAACGCTGCAGGCCCCAGCCTCCACGCACTCCTCCAAGGCTTGGCAGTGGGAAAGCTGTCCACAGCCGAAGGCCCGAGCTCCTCCCTCGGGCCGTTCTGCCTGCCAGACCCACACTCCCTCGAAGTGTGTTCCTGAGGCAGTTGGACAGTCGGGGCAGTGGCGGCTCTCCCAGCATGGGAGCTCTGCCTAGAACATGGCTCTGTGTCCGAAGAGGATTCCCTGCACCTCAGGCACTGGGGAGAGATTTTGTGCACACAGGAGAGCCCTGGCACACGCAGGGTTTCCCCACGGAAAGCAGTGTGAGAAGGAGCCCCTGCCAGGGAAGCACGGCCCTCTCCCATAGAAGCCCTCCATGCAACAGGCCGTCATGGACTCGGCTACAGGCCTTTGTGGCTGGAGAGACTGCAGCTCCCCTGGAGGCTCTGGGTCAGTGTGCGCTCCCCTGCGAGGAAACGAGGCGTGTGGGATGATTCCCTGCCCAAGAATGGCAAGCAGCCTGCTCCTTCCAGTGAGACGCACGTGTGGTGTGAGAGGCTTGGCAGCAGAGAAGAAGCAAGAGGGGCAGCCAGAGAGGGGATGTGCATGCAGCTTGAAGGCCCCAGATCTCCTCCATCCCCACCAGGGAATGCCGCTCTGCCCGCCAGGCCCCATTCACAGGAGGGCAGCCAGCCTCAGGATCTGCCCTTTCCCAGCCATGAAACACACACAGCCCACACGCTGAGCCCTGCCAAGGGTGAACGTTGCTCCCCGCATGGGCCGAATGGCACGACTGGGTTAGGCAGAGAAGGCCCTAGGAGGCCTTCAGGGTGCTGCCCAGCAAAGCAGTGCTCAGGCAAAGGCACTCTGCTTTCTGGAGGCTGGACGCACACTGGGGTTTCTGCTTGAGGCAGAGAGAGCTCAGCAGGGCGAGCCATGGCTGAAGGCAAAGCAGAGTGTTCTCTGGTGGAGCGATGGCACCCTGTGCTGGCTGACAAGCATGGGAGAAGCCTCACTCCAAATGAGTTCCAGAGGCCACTTCCAAGCAGGAGGCACTCTGGCTGCACAGGCTCGAGAGTCCTGCTCAGGACTTCCCTCTGGCAACAGAGTGGGTGCCAAGGGCGTGTGGGTGGGAAGGGGCTCGGAAGCCACAGGGGAGGCTTTGGGCACCCAGTGCTCTCCGATGGAAAACGCTGCAGGCCCCAGCCTCCACGCACTCCTCCAAGGCTTGGCAGTGGGAAAGCTGTCCACAGCCGAAGGCCCGAGCTCCTCCCTCGGGCCGTTCTGCCTGCCAGACCCACACTCCCTCGAAGTGTGTTCCTGAGGCAGTTGGACAGTCGGGGCAGTGGCGGCTCTCCCAGCATGGGAGCTCTGCCTAGAACATGGCTCTGTGTCCGAAGGGGATTCCCTGCACCTCAGGCACTGGGGAGAGATTTTGTGCACACAGGAGAGCCCTGGCACACGCAGGGTTTCCCCACGGAAAGCAGTGTGAGAAGGAGCCCCTGCCAGGGAAGCACGGCCCTCTCCCATAGAAGCCCTCCATGCAACAGGCCGTCATGGACTCGGCTACAGGCCTTTGTGGCTGGAGAGACTGCAGCTCCCCTGGAGGCTCTGGGTCAGTGTGCGCTCCCCTGCGAGGAAACGAGGCGTGTGGGATGATTCCCTGCCCAAGAATGGCAAGCAGCCTGCTCCTTCCAGTGAGACGCACGTGTGGTGTGAGAGGCTTGGCAGCAGAGAAGAAGCAAGAGGGGCAGCCAGAGAGGGGATGTGCATGCAGCTTGAAGGCCCCAGATCTCCTCCATCCCCACCAGGGAATGCCGGCTCTGCCCGCCAGGCCCCATTCACAGGAGGGCAGCCAGCCTCAGGATCTGCCCTTTCCCAGCCATGAAACCACACACAGCCCACACGCTGAGCCCTGCCAAGGGTGAACGTTGCTCCCCGCATGGGCCGAATGGCACGACTGGGTTAGGGCAGAGAAGGCCCTAGGAGGCCTTCAGGGTGCTGCCCCAGCAAAGCAGTGCTCAGGCAAAGGCACTCTGCTTTCTGGAGGCCGGACGCACACTGGGGTTTCTGCTTGAGGCAGAGAGAGCTCAGCAGGGCGAGCCATGGCTGAAGGCAAAGCAGAGTGTTCTCTGGTGGAGCGATGGCACCCTGTGCTGGCTGACAAGCATGGGAGAAGCCTCACTCCAAATGAGTTCCAGAGGCCACTTCCAAGCAGGAGGCACTCTGGCTGCACAGGCTCGAGAGTCCTGCTCAGGACTTCCCTCTGGCAAACAGAGTGGGTGCCAAGGGCGTGTGGGTGGGAAGGGGCTCGGAAGCCACAGGGGAGGCTTGGGCACCCAGTGCTCTCCGATGGAAAACGCTGCAGGCCCCAGCCTCCACGCACTCCTCCAAGGCTTGGCAGTGGGAAAGCTGTCCACAGCCGAAGGCCCGAGCTCCTCCCTCGGGCCGTTCTGCCTGCCAGACCCACACTCCCTCGAAGTGTGTTCCTGAGGCAGTTGGACAGTCGGGGCAGTGGCGGCTCTCCCAGCATGGGAGCTCTGCCTAGAACATGGCTCTGTGTCCGAAGGGATTCCCTGCACCTCAGGCACTGGGGAGAGATTTTGTGCACACAGGAGAGCCCTGGCACACGCAGGGTTTCCCACGGAAAGCAGTGTGAGAAGGAGCCCCTGCCAGGGAAGCACGGCCCTCTCCCATAGAAGCCCTCCATGCAACAGGCCGTCATGGACTCGGCTACAGGCCTTTGTGGCTGGAGAGACTGCAGCTCCCCTGGAGGCTCTGGGTCAGTGTGCGCTCCCCTGCGAGGAAACGAGGCGTGTGGGGATGATTCCCTGCCAAGAATGGCAAGCAGCCTGCTCCTTCCAGTGAGACGCACGTGTGGTGTGAGAGGCTTGGCAGCAGAGAAGAAGCAAGAGGGGCAGCCAGAGAGGGGATGTGCATGCAGCTTGAAGGCCCCAGATCTCCTCCATCCCCACCAGGGAATGCCGGCTCTGCCCGCCAGGCCCCATTCACAGGAGGGCAGCCAGCCTCAGGATCTGCCCTTTCCCAGCCATGAAACCACACACAGCCCACACGCTGAGCCCTGCCAAGGGTGAACGTTGCTCCCCGCATGGGCCGAATGGCACGACTGGGTTAGGGCAGAGAAGGCCCTAGGAGGCCTTCAGGGTGCTGCCCCAGCAAAGCAGTGCTCAGGCAAAGGCACTCTGCTTTCTGGAGGCTGGACGCACACTGGGGTTTCTGCTTGAGGCAGAGAGAGCTCAGCAGGGCGAGCCATGGCTGAAGGCAAAGCAGAGTGTTCTCTGGTGGAGCGATGGCACCCTGTGCTGGCTGACAAGCATGGGAGAAGCCTCACTCCAAATGAGTTCCAGAGGCCACTTCCAAGCAGGAGGCACTCTGGCTGCACAGGCTCGAGAGTCCTGCTCAGACTTCCCTCTGGCAACAGAGTGGGTGCCAAGGGCGTGTGGGTGGGAAGGGGCTCGGAAGCCACAGGGGAGGCTTTGGGCACCCAGTGCTCTCCGATGGAAAACGCTGCAGGCCCCAGCCTCCACGCACTCCTCCAAGGCTTGGCAGTGGGAAAGCTGTCCACAGCCGAAGGCCCGAGCTCCTCCCTCGGGCCGTTCTGCCTGCCAGACCCACACTCCCTCGAAGTGTGTTCCTGAGGCAGTTGGACAGTCGGGGCAGTGGCGGCTCTCCCAGCATGGGAGCTCTGCCTAGAACATGGCTCTGTGTCCGAAGGGGATTCCCTGCACCTCAGGCACTGGGGAGAGATTTTGTGCACACAGGAGAGCCCTGGCACACGCAGGGTTTCCCCACGGAAAGCAGTGTGAGAAGGAGCCCCTGCCAGGGAAGCACGGCCCTCTCCCATAGAAGCCCTCCATGCAACAGGCCGTCATGGACTCGGCTACAGGCCTTTGTGGCTGGAGAGACTGCAGCTCCCCTGGAGGCTCTGGGTCAGTGTGCGCTCCCCTGCGAGGAAACGAGGCGTGTGGGATGATTCCCTGCCCAAGAATGGCAAGCAGCCTGCTCCTTCCAGTGAGACGCACGTGTGGTGTGAGAGGCTTGGCAGCAGAGAAGAAGCAAGAGGGGCAGCCAGAGAGGGGATGTGCATGCAGCTTGAAGGCCCCAGATCTCCTCCATCCCCACCAGGGAATGCCGGCTCTGCCCGCCAGGCCCCATTCACAGGAGGGCAGCCAGCCTCAGGATCTGCCCTTTCCCAGCCATGAAACCACACACAGCCCACACGCTGAGCCCTGCCAAGGGTGAACGTTGCTCCCCGCATGGGCCGAATGGCACGACTGGGTTAGGGCAGAGAAGGCCCTAGGAGGCCTTCAGGGTGCTGCCCCAGCAAAGCAGTGCTCAGGCAAAGGCACTCTGCTTTCTGGAGGCTGGACGCACACTGGGGTTTCTGCTTGAGGCAGAGAGAGCTCAGCAGGGCGAGCCATGGCTGAAGGCAAAGCAGAGTGTTCTCTGGTGGAGCGATGGCACCCTGTGCTGGCTGACAAGCATGGGAGAAGCCTCACTCCAAATGAGTTCCAGAGGCCACTTCCAAGCAGGAGGCACTCTGGCTGCACAGGCTCGAGAGTCCTGCTCAGGACTTCCCTCTGGCAACAGAGTGGGTGCCAAGGGTGTGTGGGTGGGAAGGGGCTCGGAAGCCACAGGGGAGGCTTTGGGCACCCAGTGCTCTCCGATGGAAAACGCTGCAGGCCCCAGCCTCCACGCACTCCTCCAAGGCTTGGCAGTGGGAAAGCTGTCCACAGCCGAAGGCCCGAGCTCCTCCCTCGGGCCGTTCTGCCTGCCAGACCCACACTCCTCGAAGTGTGTTCCTGAGGCAGTTGGACAGTCGGGGCAGTGGCGGCTCTCCCAGCATGGGAGCTCTGCCTAGAACATGGCTCTGTGTCCGAAGAGGATTCCCTGCACCTCAGGCACTGGGGAGAGATTTTGTGCACACAGGAGAGCCCTGGCACACGCAGGGTTTCCCCACGGAAAGCAGTGTGAGAAGGAGCCCCTGCCAGGGAAGCACGGCCCTCTCCCATAGAAGCCCTCCATGCAACAGGCCGTCATGGACTCGGCTACAGGCCTTTGTGGCTGGAGAGACTGCAGCTCCCCTGGAGGCTCTGGGTCAGTGTGCGCTCCCCTGCGAGGAAACGAGGCGTGTGGGATGATTCCCTGCCCAAGAATGGCAAGCAGCCTGCTCCTTCCAGTGAGACGCACGTGTGGTGTGAGAGGCTTGGCAGCAGAGAAGAAGCAAGAGGGGCAGCCAGAGAGGGGATGTGCATGCAGCTTGAAGGCCCCAGATCTCCTCCATCCCCACCAGGGAATGCCGGCTCTGCCCGCCAGGCCCATTCACAGGAGGGCAGCCAGCCTCAGGATCTGCCCTTTCCCAGCCATGAAACCACACACAGCCCACACGCTGAGCCCTGCCAAGGGTGAACGTTGCTCCCCGCATGGGCCGAATGGCACGACTGGGTTAGGGCAGAGAAGGCCCTAGGAGGCCTTCAGGGTGCTGCCCCAGCAAAGCAGTGCTCAGGCAAAGGCACTCTGCTTTCTGGAGGCTGGACGCACACTGGGGTTTCTGCTTGAGGCAGAGAGAGCTCAGCAGGGCGAGCCATGGCTGAAGGCAAAGCAGAGTGTTCTCTGGTGAGCGATGGCACCCTGTGCTGGCTGACAAGCATGGGAGAAGCCTCACTCCAAATGAGTTCCAGAGGCCACTTCCAAGCAGGAGGCACTCTGGCTGCACAGGCTCGAGAGTCCTGCTCAGGACTTCCCTCTGCAACAGAGTGGGTGCCAAGGGCGTGTGGGTGGGAAGGGGCTCGGAAGCCACAGGGGAGGCTTTGGGCACCCAGTGCTCTCCGATGGAAAACGCTGCAGGCCCCAGCCTCCACGCACTCCTCCAAGGCTTGGCAGTGGGAAAGCTGTCCACAGCCGAAGGCCCGAGCTCCTCCCTCGGGCGTTCTGCTGCCAGACCCACACTCCCTCGAAGTGTGTTCCTGAGGCAGTTGGACAGTCGGGGCAGTGGCGGCTCTCCCAGCATGGGAGCTCTGCCTAGAACATGGCTCTGTGTCCGAAGGGGATTCCCTGCACCTCAGGCACTGGGGAGAGATTTTGTGCACACAGGAGAGCCCTGGCACACGCAGGGTTTCCCCACGGAAAGCAGTGTGAGAAGGAGCCCCTGCCAGGGAAGCACGGCCCTCTCCCATAGAAGCCCTCCATGCAACAGGCCGTCATGGACTCGGCTACAGGCCTTTGTGGCTGGAGAGACTGCAGCTCCCCTGGAGGCTCTGGGTCAGTGTGCGCTCCCCTGCGAGGAAACGAGGCGTGTGGGATGATTCCCTGCCCAAGAATGGCAAGCAGCCTGCTCCTTCCAGTGAGACGCACGTGTGGTGTGAGAGGCTTGGCAGCAGAGAAGAAGCAAGAGGGGCAGCCAGAGAGGGGATGTGCATGCAGCTTGAAGGCCCCAGATCTCCTCCATCCCCACCAGGGAATGCCGGCTCTGCCCGCCAGGCCCCATTCACAGGAGGGCAGCCAGCCTCAGGATCTGCCCTTTCCCAGCCATGAAACCACACACAGCCCACACGCTGAGCCCTGCCAAGGGTGAACGTTGCTCCCCGCATGGGCCGAATGGCACGACTGGGTTAGGGCAGAGAAGGCCCTAGGAGGCCTTCAGGTGCTGCCCCAGCAAGCAGTGCTCAGGCAAAGGCACTCTGCTTTCTGGAGGCTGGACGCACACTGGGGTTTCTGCTTGAGGCAGAGAGAGCTCAGCAGGGCGAGCCATGGCTGAAGGCAAAGCAGAGTGTTCTCTGGTGGAGCGATGGCACCCTGTGCTGGCTGACAAGCATGGGAGAAGCCTCACTCCAAATGAGTTCCAGAGGCCACTTCCAAGCAGGAGGCACTCTGGCTGCACAGGCTCGAGAGTCCTGCTCAGGACTTCCCTCTGGCAACAGAGTGGGTGCCAAGGGCGTGTGGGTGGGAAGGGGCTCGGAAGCCACAGGGGAGGCTTTGGGCACCCAGTGCTCTCCGATGGAAAACGCTGCAGGCCCCAGCCTCCACGCACTCCTCCAAGGCTTGGCAGTGGGAAAGCTGTCCACAGCCGAAGGCCCGAGCTCCTCCCTCGGGCCGTTCTGCCTGCCAGACCCACACTCCCTCGAAGTGTGTTCCTGAGGCAGTTGGACAGTCGGGGCAGTGGCGGCTCTCCCAGCATGGGAGCTCTGCCTAGAACATGGCTCTGTGTCCGAAGGGGATTCCCTGCACCTCAGGCACTGGGGAGAGATTTTGTGCACACAGGAGAGCCCTGGCACACGCAGGGTTTCCCACGGAAAGCAGTGTGAGAAGGAGCCCCTGCCAGGGAAGCACGGCCCTCTCCCATAGAAGCCCTCCATGCAACAGGCCGTCATGGACTCGGCTACAGGCCTTTGTGGCTGGAGAGACTGCAGCTCCCCTGGAGGCTCTGGGTCAGTGTGCGCTCCCCTGCGAGGAAACGAGGCGTGTGGGATGATTCCCTGCCCAAGAATGGCAAGCAGCCTGCTCCTTCCAGTGAGACGCACGTGTGGTGTGAGAGGCTTGGCAGCAGAGAAGAAGCAAGAGGGGCAGCCAGAGAGGGGATGTGCATGCAGCTTGAAGGCCCCAGATCTCCTCCATCCCCACCAGGGAATGCCGGCTCTGCCCGCCAGGCCCCATTCACAGGAGGGCAGCCAGCCTCAGGATCTGCCCTTTCCCAGCCATGAAACCACACACAGCCCACACGCTGAGCCCTGCCAAGGGTGAACGTTGCTCCCCGCATGGGCCGAATGGCACGACTGGGTTAGGGCAGAGAAGGCCCTAGGAGGCCTTCAGGGTGCTGCCCCAGCAAAGCAGTGCTCAGGCAAAGGCACTCTGCTTTCTGGAGGCTGGACGCACACTGGGGTTTCTGCTTGAGGCAGAGAGAGCTCAGCAGGGCGAGCCATGGCTGAAGGCAAAGCAGAGTGTTCTCTGGTGGAGCGATGGCACCCTGTGCTGGCTGACAAGCATGGGAGAAGCCTCACTCCAAATGAGTTCCAGAGGCCACTTCCAAGCAGGAGGCACTCTGGCTGCACAGGCTCGAGAGTCCTGCTCAGGACTTCCCTCTGGCAACAGAGTGGGTGCCAAGGGCGTGTGGGTGGGAAGGGGCTCGGAAGCCACAGGGGAGGCTTTGGGCACCCAGTGCTCTCCGATGGAAAACGCTGCAGGCCCCAGCCTCCACGCACTCCTCCAAGGCTTGGCAGTGGGAAAGCTGTCCACAGCCGAAGGCCCGAGCTCCTCCCTCGGGCCGTTCTGCCTGCCAGACCCACACTCCCCCGAAGTGTGTTCCTGAGGCAGTTGGACAGTCGGGGCAGTGGCGGCTCTCCCAGCATGGGAGCTCTGCCTAGAACATGGCTCTGTGTCCGAAGGGGATTCCCTGCACCTCAGGCACTGGGGAGAGATTTTGTGCACACAGGAGAGCCCTGGCACACGCAGGGTTTCCCCACGGAAAGCAGTGTGAGAAGGAGCCCCTGCCAGGGAAGCACGGCCCTCTCCCATAGAAGCCCTCCATGCAACAGGCCGTCATGGACTCGGCTACAGGCCTTTGTGGCTGGAGAGACTGCAGCTCCCCTGGAGGCTCTGGGTCAGTGTGCGCTCCCCTGCGAGGAAACGAGGCGTGTGGGATGATTCCCTGCCCAAGAATGGCAAGCAGCCTGCTCCTTCCAGTGAGACGCACGTGCGGTGTGAGAGGCTTGGCAGCAGAGAAGAAGCAAGAGGGGCAGCCAGAGAGGGGATGTGCATGCAGCTTGAAGGCCCCAGATCTCCTCCATCCCCACCAGGGAATGCCGGCTCTGCCCGCCAGGCCCCATTCACAGGAGGGCAGCCAGCCTCAGGATCTGCCCTTTCCCAGCCATGAAACCACACACAGCCCACACGCTGAGCCCTGCCAAGGGTGAACGTTGCTCCCCGCATGGGCCGAATGGCACGACTGGGTTAGGGCAGAGAAGGCCCTAGGAGGCCTTCAGGGTGCTGCCCCAGCAAAGCAGTGCTCAGGCAAAGGCACTCTGCTTTCTGGAGGCCGGACGCACACTGGGGTTTCTGCTTGAGGCAGAGAGAGCTCAGCAGGGCGAGCCATGGCTGAAGGCAAAGCAGAGTGTTCTCTGGTGGAGCGATGGCACCCTGTGCTGGCTGACAAGCATGGGAGAAGCCTCACTCCAAATGAGTTCCAGAGGCCACTTCCAAGCAGGAGGCACTCTGGCTGCACAGGCTCGAGAGTCCTGCTCAGGACTTCCCTCTGGCAACAGAGTGGGTGCCAAGGGTGTGTGGGTGGGAAGGGGCTCGGAAGCCACAGGGGAGGCTTTGGGCACCCAGTGCTCTCCGATGGAAAACGCTGCAGGCCCCAGCCTCCACGCACTCCTCCAAGGCTTGGCAGTGGGAAAGCTGTCCACAGCCGAAGGCCCGAGCTCCTCCCTCGGGCCGTTCTGCCTGCCAGACCCACACTCCCTCGAAGTGTGTTCCTGAGGCAGTTGGACAGTCGGGGCAGTGGCGGCTCTCCCAGCATGGGAGCTCTGCCTAGAACATGGCTCTGTGTCCGAAGAGGATTCCCTGCACCTCAGGCACTGGGGAGAGATTTTGTGCACACAGGAGAGCCCTGGCACACGCAGGGTTTCCCCACGGAAAGCAGTGTGAGAAGGAGCCCCTGCCAGGGAAGCACGGCCCTCTCCCATAGAAGCCCTCCATGCAACAGGCCGTCATGGACTCGGCTACAGGCCTTTGTGGCTGGAGAGACTGCAGCTCCCCTGGAGGCTCTGGGTCAGTGTGCGCTCCCCTGCGAGGAAACGAGGCATGTGGGATGATTCCCTGCCCAAGAATGGCAAGCAGCCTGCTCCTTCCAGTGAGACGCACGTGTGGTGTGAGAGGCTTGGCAGCAGAGAAGAAGCAAGAGGGGCAGCCAGAGAGGGGATGTGCATGCAGCTTGAAGGCCCCAGATCTCCTCCATCCCCACCAGGGAATGCCGGCTCTGCCCGCCAGGCCCCATTCACAGGAGGGCAGCCAGCCTCAGGATCTGCCCTTTCCCAGCCATGAAACCACACACAGCCCACACGCTGAGCCCTGCCAAGGGTGAACGTTGCTCCCCGCATGGGCCGAATGGCACGACTGGGTTAGGGCAGAGAAGGCCCTAGGAGGCCTTCAGGGTGCTGCCCCAGCAAAGCAGTGCTCAGGCAAAGGCACTCTGCTTTCTGGAGGCTGGACGCACACTGGGGTTTCTGCTTGAGGCAGAGAGAGCTCAGCAGGGCGAGCCATGGCTGAAGGCAAAGCAGAGTGTTCTCTGGTGGAGCGATGGCACCCTGTGCTGGCTGACAAGCATGGGAGAAGCCTCACTCCAAATGAGTTCCAGAGGCCACTTCCAAGCAGGAGGCACTCTGGCTGCACAGGCTCGAGAGTCCTGCTCAGGACTTCCCTCTGGCAACAGAGTGGGTGCCAAGGGCGTGTGGGTGGGAAGGGGCTCGGAAGCCACAGGGGAGGCTTTGGGCACCCAGTGCTCTCCGATGGAAAACGCTGCAGGCCCCAGCCTCCACGCACTCCTCCAAGGCTTGGCAGTGGGAAAGCTGTCCACAGCCGAAGGCCCGAGCTCCTCCCTCGGGCCGTTCTGCCTGCCAGACCCACACTCCCTCGAAGTGTGTTCCTGAGGCAGTTGGACAGTCGGGGCAGTGGCGGCTCTCCCAGCATGGGAGCTCTGCCTAGAACATGGCTCTGTGTCTGAAGGGGATTCCCTGCACCTCAGGCACTGGGGAGAGATTTTGTGCACACAGGAGAGCCCTGGCACACGCAGGGTTTCCCCACGGAAAGCAGTGTGAGAAGGAGCCCCTGCCAGGGAAGCACGGCCCTCTCCCATAGAAGCCCTCCATGCAACAGGCCGTCATGGACTCGGCTACAGGCCTTTGTGGCTGGAGAGACTGCAGCTCCCCTGGAGGCTCTGGGTCAGTGTGCGCTCCCCTGCGAGGAAACGAGGCGTGTGGGATGATTCCCTGCCCAAGAATGGCAAGCAGCCTGCTCCTTCCAGTGAGACGCACGTGTGGTGTGAGAGGCTTGGCAGCAGAGAAGAAGCAAGAGGGGCAGCCAGAGAGGGGATGTGCATGCAGCTTGAAGGCCCCAGATCTCCTCCATCCCCACCAGGGAATGCCGGCTCTGCCCGCCAGGCCCCATTCACAGGAGGGCAGCCAGCCTCAGGATCTGCCCTTTCCCAGCCATGAAACCACACACAGCCCACACGCTGAGCCCTGCCAAGGGTGAACGTTGCTCCCCGCATGGGCCGAATGGCACGACTGGGTTAGGGCAGAGAAGGCCCTAGGAGGCCTTCAGGGTGCTGCCCCAGCAAAGCAGTGCTCAGGCAAAGGCACTCTGCTTTCTGGAGGCTGGACGCACACTGGGGTTTCTGCTTGAGGCAGAGAGAGCTCAGCAGGGCGAGCCATGACTGAAGGCAAAGCAGAGTGTTCTCTGGTGGAGCGATGGCACCCTGTGCTGGCTGACAAGCATGGGAGAAGCCTCACTCCAAATGAGTTCCAGAGGCCACTTCCAAGCAGGAGGCACTCTGGCTGCACAGGCTCGAGAGTCCTGCTCAGGACTTCCCTCTGGCAACAGAGTGGGTGCCAAGGGCGTGTGGGTGGGAAGGGGCTCGGAAGCCACAGGGGAGGCTTTGGGCACCCAGTGCTCTCCGATGGAAAACGCTGCAGGCCCCAGCCTCCACGCACTCCTCCAAGGCTTGGCAGTGGGAAAGCTGTCCACAGCCGAAGGCCCGAGCTCCTCCCTCGGGCCGTTCTGCCTGCCAGACCCACACTCCCTCGAAGTGTGTTCCTGAGGCAGTTGGACAGTCGGGGCAGTGGCGGCTCTCCCAGCATGGGAGCTCTGCCTAGAACATGGCTCTGTGTCCGAAGGGGATTCCCTGCACCTCAGGCACTGGGGAGAGATTTTGTGCACACAGGAGAGCCCTGGCACACGCAGGGTTTCCCCACGGAAAGCAGTGTGAGAAGGAGCCCCTGCCAGGGAAGCACGGCCCTCTCCCATAGAAGCCCTCCATGCAACAGGCCGTCATGGACTCGGCTACAGGCCTTTGTGGCTGGAGAGACTGCAGCTCCCCTGGAGGCTCTGGGTCAGTGTGCGCTCCCCTGCGAGGAAACGAGGCGTGTGGGATGATTCCCTGCCCAAGAATGGCAAGCAGCCTGCTCCTTCCAGTGAGACGCACGTGTGGTGTGAGAGGCTTGGCAGCAGAGAAGAAGCAAGAGGGGCAGCCAGAGAGGGGATGTGCATGCAGCTTGAAGGCCCCAGATCTCCTCCATCCCCACCAGGGAATGCCGGCTCTGCCCGCCAGGCCCCATTCACAGGAGGGCAGCCAGCCTCAGGATCTGCCCTTTCCCAGCCATGAAACCACACACAGCCCACACGCTGAGCCCTGCCAAGGGTGAACGTTGCTCCCCGCATGGGCCGAATGGCACGACTGGGTTAGGGCAGAGAAGGCCCTAGGAGGCCTTCAGGGTGCTGCCCCAGCAAAGCAGTGCTCAGGCAAAGGCACTCTGCTTTCTGGAGGCTGGACGCACACTGGGGTTTCTGCTTGAGGCAGAGAGAGCTCAGCAGGGCGAGCCATGGCTGAAGGCAAAGCAGAGTGTTCTCTGGTGGAGCGATGGCACCCTGTGCTGGCTGACAAGCATGGGAGAAGCCTCACTCCAAATGAGTTCCAGAGGCCACTTCCAAGCAGGAGGCACTCTGGCTGCACAGGCTCGAGAGTCCTGCTCAGGACTTCCCTCTGGCAACAGAGTGGGTGCCAAGGGCGTGTGGGTGGGAAGGGGCTCGGAAGCCACAGGGGAGGCTTTGGGCACCCAGTGCTCTCCGATGGAAAACGCTGCAGGCCCCAGCCTCCACGCACTCCTCCAAGGCTTGGCAGTGGGAAAGCTGTCCACAGCCGAAGGCCCGAGCTCCTCCCTCGGGCCGTTCTGCCTGCCAGACCCACACTCCCTCGAAGTGTGTTCCTGAGGCAGTTGGACAGTCGGGGCAGTGGCGGCTCTCCCAGCATGGGAGCTCTGCCTAGAACATGGCTCTGTGTCCGAAGGGGATTCCCTGCACCTCAGGCACTGGGGAGAGATTTTGTGCACACAGGAGAGCCCTGGCACACGCAGGGTTTCCCCACGGAAAGCAGTGTGAGAAGGAGCCCCTGCCAGGGAAGCACGGCCCTCTCCCATAGAAGCCCTCCATGCAACAGGCCGTCATGGACTCGGCTACAGGCCTTTGTGGCTGGAGAGACTGCAGCTCCCCTGGAGGCTCTGGGTCAGTGTGCGCTCCCCTGCGAGGAAACGAGGCGTGTGGGATGATTCCCTGCCCAAGAATGGCAAGCAGCCTGCTCCTTCCAGTGAGACGCACGTGTGGTGTGAGAGGCTTGGCAGCAGAGAAGAAGCAAGAGGGGCAGCCAGAGAGGGGATGTGCATGCAGCTTGAAGGCCCCAGATCTCCTCCATCCCCACCAGGGAATGCCGGCTCTGCCCGCCAGGCCCCATTCACAGGAGGGCAGCCAGCCTCAGGATCTGCCCTTTCCCAGCCATGAAACCACACACAGCCCACACGCTGAGCCCTGCCAAGGGTGAACGTTGCTCCCCGCATGGGCCGAATGGCACGACTGGGTTAGGGCAGAGAAGGCCCTAGGAGGCCTTCAGGGTGCTGCCCCAGCAAAGCAGTGCTCAGGCAAAGGCACTCTGCTTTCTGGAGGCTGGACGCACACTGGGGTTTCTGCTTGAGGCAGAGAGAGCTCAGCAGGGCGAGCCATGGCTGAAGGCAAAGCAGAGTGTTCTCTGGTGGAGCGATGGCACCCTGTGCTGGCTGACAAGCATGGGAGAAGCCTCACTCCAAATGAGTTCCAGAGGCCACTTCCAAGCAGGAGGCACTCTGGCTGCACAGGCTCGAGAGTCCTGCTCAGGACTTCCCTCTGGCAACAGAGTGGGTGCCAAGGGCGTGTGGGTGGGAAGGGGCTCGGAAGCCACAGGGGAGGCTTTGGGCACCCAGTGCTCTCCGATGGAAAACGCTGCAGGCCCCAGCCTCCACGCACTCCTCCAAGGCTTGGCAGTGGGAAAGCTGTCCACAGCCGAAGGCCCGAGCTCCTCCCTCGGGCCGTTCTGCCTGCCAGACCCACACTCCCCCGAAGTGTGTTCCTGAGGCAGTTGGACAGTCGGGGCAGTGGCGGCTCTCCCAGCATGGGAGCTCTGCCTAGAACATGGCTCTGTGTCCGAAGGGGATTCCCTGCACCTCAGGCACTGGGGAGAGATTTTGTGCACACAGGAGAGCCCTGGCACACGCAGGGTTTCCCCACGGAAAGCAGTGTGAGAAGGAGCCCCTGCCAGGGAAGCACGGCCCTCTCCCATAGAAGCCCTCCATGCAACAGGCCGTCATGGACTCGGCTACAGGCCTTTGTGGCTGGAGAGACTGCAGCTCCCCTGGAGGCTCTGGGTCAGTGTGCGCTCCCCTGCGAGGAAACGAGGCGTGTGGGATGATTCCCTGCCCAAGAATGGCAAGCAGCCTGCTCCTTCCAGTGAGACGCACGTGCGGTGTGAGAGGCTTGGCAGCAGAGAAGAAGCAAGAGGGGCAGCCAGAGAGGGGATGTGCATGCAGCTTGAAGGCCCCAGATCTCCTCCATCCCCACCAGGGAATGCCGGCTCTGCCCGCCAGGCCCCATTCACAGGAGGGCAGCCAGCCTCAGGATCTGCCCTTTCCCAGCCATGAAACCACACACAGCCCACACGCTGAGCCCTGCCAAGGGTGAACGTTGCTCCCCGCATGGGCCGAATGGCACGACTGGGTTAGGGCAGAGAAGGCCCTAGGAGGCCTTCAGGGTGCTGCCCCAGCAAAGCAGTGCTCAGGCAAAGGCACTCTGCTTTCTGGAGGCCGGACGCACACTGGGGTTTCTGCTTGAGGCAGAGAGAGCTCAGCAGGGCGAGCCATGGCTGAAGGCAAAGCAGAGTGTTCTCTGGTGGAGCGATGGCACCCTGTGCTGGCTGACAAGCATGGGAGAAGCCTCACTCCAAATGAGTTCCAGAGGCCACTTCCAAGCAGGAGGCACTCTGGCTGCACAGGCTCGAGAGTCCTGCTCAGGACTTCCCTCTGGCAACAGAGTGGGTGCCAAGGGTGTGTGGGTGGGAAGGGGCTCGGAAGCCACAGGGGAGGCTTTGGGCACCCAGTGCTCTCCGATGGAAAACGCTGCAGGCCCCAGCCTCCACGCACTCCTCCAAGGCTTGGCAGTGGGAAAGCTGTCCACAGCCGAAGGCCCGAGCTCCTCCCTCGGGCCGTTCTGCCTGCCAGACCCACACTCCCTCGAAGTGTGTTCCTGAGGCAGTTGGACAGTCGGGGCAGTGGCGGCTCTCCCAGCATGGGAGCTCTGCCTAGAACATGGCTCTGTGTCCGAAGAGGATTCCCTGCACCTCAGGCACTGGGGAGAGATTTTGTGCACACAGGAGAGCCCTGGCACACGCAGGGTTTCCCCACGGAAAGCAGTGTGAGAAGGAGCCCCTGCCAGGGAAGCACGGCCCTCTCCCATAGAAGCCCTCCATGCAACAGGCCGTCATGGACTCGGCTACAGGCCTTTGTGGCTGGAGAGACTGCAGCTCCCCTGGAGGCTCTGGGTCAGTGTGCGCTCCCCTGCGAGGAAACGAGGCATGTGGGATGATTCCCTGCCCAAGAATGGCAAGCAGCCTGCTCCTTCCAGTGAGACGCACGTGTGGTGTGAGAGGCTTGGCAGCAGAGAAGAAGCAAGAGGGGCAGCCAGAGAGGGGATGTGCATGCAGCTTGAAGGCCCCAGATCTCCTCCATCCCCACCAGGGAATGCCGGCTCTGCCCGCCAGGCCCCATTCACAGGAGGGCAGCCAGCCTCAGGATCTGCCCTTTCCCAGCCATGAAACCACACACAGCCCACACGCTGAGCCCTGCCAAGGGTGAACGTTGCTCCCCGCATGGGCCGAATGGCACGACTGGGTTAGGGCAGAGAAGGCCCTAGGAGGCCTTCAGGGTGCTGCCCCAGCAAAGCAGTGCTCAGGCAAAGGCACTCTGCTTTCTGGAGGCTGGACGCACACTGGGGTTTCTGCTTGAGGCAGAGAGAGCTCAGCAGGGCGAGCCATGGCTGAAGGCAAAGCAGAGTGTTCTCTGGTGGAGCGATGGCACCCTGTGCTGGCTGACAAGCATGGGAGAAGCCTCACTCCAAATGAGTTCCAGAGGCCACTTCCAAGCAGGAGGCACTCTGGCTGCACAGGCTCGAGAGTCCTGCTCAGGACTTCCCTCTGGCAACAGAGTGGGTGCCAAGGGCGTGTGGGTGGGAAGGGGCTCGGAAGCCACAGGGGAGGCTTTGGGCACCCAGTGCTCTCCGATGGAAAACGCTGCAGGCCCCAGCCTCCACGCACTCCTCCAAGGCTTGGCAGTGGGAAAGCTGTCCACAGCCGAAGGCCCGAGCTCCTCCCTCGGGCCGTTCTGCCTGCCAGACCCACACTCCCTCGAAGTGTGTTCCTGAGGCAGTTGGACAGTCGGGGCAGTGGCGGCTCTCCCAGCATGGGAGCTCTGCCTAGAACATGGCTCTGTGTCTGAAGGGGATTCCCTGCACCTCAGGCACTGGGGAGAGATTTTGTGCACACAGGAGAGCCCTGGCACACGCAGGGTTTCCCCACGGAAAGCAGTGTGAGAAGGAGCCCCTGCCAGGGAAGCACGGCCCTCTCCCATAGAAGCCCTCCATGCAACAGGCCGTCATGGACTCGGCTACAGGCCTTTGTGGCTGGAGAGACTGCAGCTCCCCTGGAGGCTCTGGGTCAGTGTGCGCTCCCCTGCGAGGAAACGAGGCGTGTGGGATGATTCCCTGCCCAAGAATGGCAAGCAGCCTGCTCCTTCCAGTGAGACGCACGTGTGGTGTGAGAGGCTTGGCAGCAGAGAAGAAGCAAGAGGGGCAGCCAGAGAGGGGATGTGCATGCAGCTTGAAGGCCCCAGATCTCCTCCATCCCCACCAGGGAATGCCGGCTCTGCCCGCCAGGCCCCATTCACAGGAGGGCAGCCAGCCTCAGGATCTGCCCTTTCCCAGCCATGAAACCACACACAGCCCACACGCTGAGCCCTGCCAAGGGTGAACGTTGCTCCCCGCATGGGCCGAATGGCACGACTGGGTTAGGGCAGAGAAGGCCCTAGGAGGCCTTCAGGGTGCTGCCCCAGCAAAGCAGTGCTCAGGCAAAGGCACTCTGCTTTCTGGAGGCTGGACGCACACTGGGGTTTCTGCTTGAGGCAGAGAGAGCTCAGCAGGGCGAGCCATGACTGAAGGCAAAGCAGAGTGTTCTCTGGTGGAGCGATGGCACCCTGTGCTGGCTGACAAGCATGGGAGAAGCCTCACTCCAAATGAGTTCCAGAGGCCACTTCCAAGCAGGAGGCACTCTGGCTGCACAGGCTCGAGAGTCCTGCTCAGGACTTCCCTCTGGCAACAGAGTGGGTGCCAAGGGCGTGTGGGTGGGAAGGGGCTCGGAAGCCACAGGGGAGGCTTTGGGCACCCAGTGCTCTCCGATGGAAAACGCTGCAGGCCCCAGCCTCCACGCACTCCTCCAAGGCTTGGCAGTGGGAAAGCTGTCCACAGCCGAAGGCCCGAGCTCCTCCCTCGGGCCGTTCTGCCTGCCAGACCCACACTCCCTCGAAGTGTGTTCCTGAGGCAGTTGGACAGTCGGGGCAGTGGCGGCTCTCCCAGCATGGGAGCTCTGCCTAGAACATGGCTCTGTGTCCGAAGGGGATTCCCTGCACCTCAGGCACTGGGGAGAGATTTTGTGCACACAGGAGAGCCCTGGCACACGCAGGGTTTCCCCACGGAAAGCAGTGTGAGAAGGAGCCCCTGCCAGGGAAGCACGGCCCTCTCCCATAGAAGCCCTCCATGCAACAGGCCGTCATGGACTCGGCTACAGGCCTTTGTGGCTGGAGAGACTGCAGCTCCCCTGGAGGCTCTGGGTCAGTGTGCGCTCCCCTGCGAGGAAACGAGGCGTGTGGGATGATTCCCTGCCCAAGAATGGCAAGCAGCCTGCTCCTTCCAGTGAGACGCACGTGTGGTGTGAGAGGCTTGGCAGCAGAGAAGAAGCAAGAGGGGCAGCCAGAGAGGGGATGTGCATGCAGCTTGAAGGCCCCAGATCTCCTCCATCCCCACCAGGGAATGCCGGCTCTGCCCGCCAGGCCCCATTCACAGGAGGGCAGCCAGCCTCAGGATCTGCCCTTTCCCAGCCATGAAACCACACACAGCCCACACGCTGAGCCCTGCCAAGGGTGAACGTTGCTCCCCGCATGGGCCGAATGGCACGACTGGGTTAGGGCAGAGAAGGCCCTAGGAGGCCTTCAGGGTGCTGCCCCAGCAAAGCAGTGCTCAGGCAAAGGCACTCTGCTTTCTGGAGGCTGGACGCACACTGGGGTTTCTGCTTGAGGCAGAGAGAGCTCAGCAGGGCGAGCCATGGCTGAAGGCAAAGCAGAGTGTTCTCTGGTGGAGCGATGGCACCCTGTGCTGGCTGACAAGCATGGGAGAAGCCTCACTCCAAATGAGTTCCAGAGGCCACTTCCAAGCAGGAGGCACTCTGGCTGCACAGGCTCGAGAGTCCTGCTCAGGACTTCCCTCTGGCAACAGAGTGGGTGCCAAGGGCGTGTGGGTGGGAAGGGGCTCGGAAGCCACAGGGGAGGCTTTGGGCACCCAGTGCTCTCCGATGGAAAACGCTGCAGGCCCCAGCCTCCACGCACTCCTCCAAGGCTTGGCAGTGGGAAAGCTGTCCACAGCCGAAGGCCCGAGCTCCTCCCTCGGGCCGTTCTGCCTGCCAGACCCACACTCCCTCGAAGTGTGTTCCTGAGGCAGTTGGACAGTCGGGGCAGTGGCGGCTCTCCCAGCATGGGAGCTCTGCCTAGAACATGGCTCTGTGTCCGAAGGGGATTCCCTGCACCTCAGGCACTGGGGAGAGATTTTGTGCACACAGGAGAGCCCTGGCACACGCAGGGTTTCCCCACGGAAAGCAGTGTGAGAAGGAGCCCCTGCCAGGGAAGCACGGCCCTCTCCCATAGAAGCCCTCCATGCAACAGGCCGTCATGGACTCGGCTACAGGCCTTTGTGGCTGGAGAGACTGCAGCTCCCCTGGAGGCTCTGGGTCAGTGTGCGCTCCCCTGCGAGGAAACGAGGCGTGTGGGATGATTCCCTGCCCAAGAATGGCAAGCAGCCTGCTCCTTCCAGTGAGACGCACGTGTGGTGTGAGAGGCTTGGCAGCAGAGAAGAAGCAAGAGGGGCAGCCAGAGAGGGGATGTGCATGCAGCTTGAAGGCCCCAGATCTCCTCCATCCCCACCAGGGAATGCCGGCTCTGCCCGCCAGGCCCCATTCACAGGAGGGCAGCCAGCCTCAGGATCTGCCCTTTCCCAGCCATGAAACCACACACAGCCCACACGCTGAGCCCTGCCAAGGGTGAACGTTGCTCCCCGCATGGGCCGAATGGCACGACTGGGTTAGGGCAGAGAAGGCCCTAGGAGGCCTTCAGGGTGCTGCCCCAGCAAAGCAGTGCTCAGGCAAAGGCACTCTGCTTTCTGGAGGCTGGACGCACACTGGGGTTTCTGCTTGAGGCAGAGAGAGCTCAGCAGGGCGAGCCATGGCTGAAGGCAAAGCAGAGTGTTCTCTGGTGGAGCGATGGCACCCTGTGCTGGCTGACAAGCATGGGAGAAGCCTCACTCCAAATGAGTTCCAGAGGCCACTTCCAAGCAGGAGGCACTCTGGCTGCACAGGCTCGAGAGTCCTGCTCAGGACTTCCCTCTGGCAACAGAGTGGGTGCCAAGGGCGTGTGGGTGGGAAGGGGCTCGGAAGCCACAGGGGAGGCTTTGGGCACCCAGTGCTCTCCGATGGAAAACGCTGCAGGCCCCAGCCTCCACGCACTCCTCCAAGGCTTGGCAGTGGGAAAGCTGTCCACAGCCGAAGGCCCGAGCTCCTCCCTCGGGCCGTTCTGCCTGCCAGACCCACACTCCCTCGAAGTGTGTTCCTGAGGCAGTTGGACAGTCGGGGCAGTGGCGGCTCTCCCAGCATGGGAGCTCTGCCTAGAACATGGCTCTGTGTCCGAAGAGGATTCCCTGCACCTCAGGCACTGGGGAGAGATTTTGTGCACACAGGAGAGCCCTGGCACACGCAGGGTTTCCCCACGGAAAGCAGTGTGAGAAGGAGCCCCTGCCAGGGAAGCACGGCCCTCTCCCATAGAAGCCCTCCATGCAACAGGCCGTCATGGACTCGGCTACAGGCCTTTGTGGCTGGAGAGACTGCAGCTCCCCTGGAGGCTCTGGGTCAGTGTGCGCTCCCCTGCGAGGAAACGAGGCGTGTGGGATGATTCCCTGCCCAAGAATGGCAAGCAGCCTGCTCCTTCCAGTGAGACGCACGTGTGGTGTGAGAGGCTTGGCAGCAGAGAAGAAGCAAGAGGGGCAGCCAGAGAGGGGATGTGCATGCAGCTTGAAGGCCCCAGATCTCCTCCATCCCCACCAGGGAATGCCGGCTCTGCCCGCCAGGCCCCATTCACAGGAGGGCAGCCAGCCTCAGGATCTGCCCTTTCCCAGCCATGAAACCACACACAGCCCACACGCTGAGCCCTGCCAAGGGTGAACGTTGCTCCCCGCATGGGCCGAATGGCACGACTGGGTTAGGGCAGAGAAGGCCCTAGGAGGCCTTCAGGGTGCTGCCCCAGCAAAGCAGTGCTCAGGCAAAGGCACTCTGCTTTCTGGAGGCTGGACGCACACTGGGGTTTCTGCTTGAGGCAGAGAGAGCTCAGCAGGGCGAGCCATGGCTGAAGGCAAAGCAGAGTGTTCTCTGGTGGAGCGATGGCACCCTGTGCTGGCTGACAAGCATGGGAGAAGCCTCACTCCAAATGAGTCCAGAGGCCACTTCCAAGCAGGAGGCACTCTGGCTGCACAGGCTCGAGAGTCCTGCTCAGGACTTCCCTCTGGCAACAGAGTGGGTGCCAAGGGCGTGTGGGTGGGAAGGGGCTCGGAAGCCACAGGGGAGGCTTTGGGCACCCAGTGCTCTCCGATGGAAAACGCTGCAGGCCCCAGCCTCCACGCACTCCTCCAAGGCTTGGCAGTGGGAAAGCTGTCCACAGCCGAAGGCCCGAGCTCCTCCCTCGGGCCGTTCTGCCTGCCAGACCCACACTCCCTCGAAGTGTGTGCCTGAGGCAGTTGGACAGTCGGGGCAGTGGCGGCTCTCCCAGCATGGGAGCTCTGCCTAGAACATGGCTCTGTGTCCGAAGAGGATTCCCTGCACCTCAGGCACTGGGGAGAGATTTTGTGCACACAGGAGAGCCCTGGCACACGCAGGGTTTCCCCACGGAAAGCAGTGTGAGAAGGAGCCCCTGCCAGGGAAGCACGGCCCTCTCCCATAGAAGCCCTCCATGCAACAGGCCGTCATGGACTCGGCTACAGGCCTTTGTGGCTGGAGAGACTGCAGCTCCCCTGGAGGCTCTGGGTCAGTGTGCGCTCCTCTGCGAGGAAACGAGGCCTGTGGGATGATTCCCTGCCCAAGAATGGCAAGCAGCCTGCTCCTTCCAGTGAGACGCACGTGTGGTGTGAGAGGCTTGGCAGCAGAGAAGAAGCAAGAGGGGCAGCCAGAGAGGGGATGTGCATGCAGCTTGAAGGCCCCAGATCTCCTCCATCCCCACCAGGGAATGCCGGCTCTGCCCGCCAGGCCCCATTCACAGGAGGGCAGCCAGCCTCAGGATCTGCCCTTTCCCAGCCATGAAACCACACACAGCCCACACGCTGAGCCCTGCCAAGGGTGAACGTTGCTCCCCGCATGGGCCGAATGGCACGACTGGGTTAGGGCAGAGAAGGCCCTAGGAGGCCTTCAGGGTGCTGCCCCAGCAAAGCAGTGCTCAGGCAAAGGCACTCTGCTTTCTGGAGGCTGGACGCACACTGGGGTTTCTGCTTGAGGCAGAGAGAGCTCAGCAGGGCGAGCCATGGCTGAAGGCAAAGCAGAGTGTTCTCTGGTGGAGCGATGGCACCCTGTGCTGGCTGACAAGCATGGGAGAAGCCTCACTCCAAATGAGTTCCAGAGGCCACTTCCAAGCAGGAGGCACTCTGGCTGCACAGGCTCGAGAGTCCTGCTCAGGACTTCCCTCTGGCAACAGAGTGGGTGCCAAGGGCGTGTGGGTGGGAAGGGGCTCGGAAGCCACAGGGGAGGCTTTGGGCA
This sequence comes from Hippopotamus amphibius kiboko, assembly GCF_030028045.1. Classification (NCBI taxonomy): domain Eukaryota; kingdom Metazoa; phylum Chordata; class Mammalia; order Artiodactyla; family Hippopotamidae; genus Hippopotamus; species Hippopotamus amphibius. Next base: position 57,235 of record NW_026648413.1, on the reverse strand, counting down.
CCCAGTGCTCTCCGATGGAAAACGCTGCAGGCCCCAGCCTCCACGCACTCCTCCAAGGCTTGGCAGTGGGAAAGCTGTCCACAGCCGAAGGCCCGAGCTCCTCCCTCGGGCCGTTCTGCCTGCCAGACCCACACTCCCTCGAAGTGTGTGCCTGAGGCAGTTGGACAGTCGGGGCAGTGGCGGCTCTCCCAGCATGGGAGCTCTGCCTAGAACATGGCTCTGTGTCCGAAGAGGATTCCCTGCACCTCAGGCACTGGGGAGAGATTTTGTGCACACAGGAGAGCCCTGGCACACGCAGGGTTTCCCCACGGAAAGCAGTGTGAGAAGGAGCCCCTGCCAGGGAAGCACGGCCCTCTCCCATAGAAGCCCTCCATGCAACAGGCCGTCATGGACTCGGCTACAGGCCTTTGTGGCTGGAGAGACTGCAGCTCCCCTGGAGGCTCTGGGTCAGTGTGCGCTCCCCTGCGAGGAAACGAGGCGTGTGGGATGATTCCCTGCCCAAGAATGGCAAGCAGCCTGCTCCTTCCAGTGAGACGCACGTGTGGTGTGAGAGGCTTGGCAGCAGAGAAGAAGCAAGAGGGGCAGCCAGAGAGGGGATGTGCATGCAGCTTGAAGGCCCCAGATCTCCTCCATCCCCACCAGGGAATGCCGGCTCTGCCCGCCAGGCCCCATTCACAGGAGGGCAGCCAGCCTCAGGATCTGCCCTTTCCCAGCCATGAAACCACACACAGCCCACACGCTGAGCCCTGCCAAGGGTGAACGTTGCTCCCCGCATGGGCCGAATGGCACGACTGGGTTAGGGCAGAGAAGGCCCTAGGAGGCCTTCAGGGCGCTGCCCCAGCAAAGCAGTGCTCAGGCAAAGGCACTCTGCTTTCTGGAGGCCGGACGCACACTGGGGTTTCTGCTTGAGGCAGAGAGAGCTCAGCAGGGCGAGCCATGGCTGAAGGCAAAGCAGAGTGTTCTCTGGTGGAGCGATGGCACCCTGTGCTGGCTGACAAGCATGGGAGAAGCCTCACTCCAAATGAGTTCCAGAGGCCACTTCCAAGCAGGAGGCACTCTGGCTGCACAGGCTAGAGAGTCCTGCTCAGGACTTCCCTCTGGCAACAGAGTGGGTGCCAAGGGCGTGTGGGTGGGAAGGGGCTCGGAAGCCACAGGGGAGGCTTTGGGCACCCAGTGCTCTCCGATGGAAAACGCTGCAGGCCCCAGCCTCCACGCACTCCTCCAAGGCTTGGCAGTGGGAAAGCTGTCCACAGCCGAAGGCCCGAGCTCCTCCCTCGGGCCGTTCTGCCTGCCAGACCCACACTCCCTCGAAGTGTGTTCCTGAGGCAGTTGGACAGTCGGGGCAGTGGCGGCTCTCCCAGCATGGGAGCTCTGCCTAGAACATGGCTCTGTGTCCGAAGAGGATTCCCTGCACCTCAGGCACTGGGGAGAGATTTTGTGCACACAGGAGAGCCCTGGCACACGCAGGGTTTCCCCACGGAAAGCAGTGTGAGAAGGAGCCCCTGCCAGGGAAGCACGGCCCTCTCCCATAGAAGCCCTCCATGCAACAGGCCGTCATGGACTCGGCTACAGGCCTTTGTGGCTGGAGAGACTGCAGCTCCCCTGGAGGCTCTGGGTCAGTGTGCGCTCCCCTGCGAGGAAACGAGGCGTGTGGGATGATTCCCTGCCCAAGAATGGCAAGCAGCCTGCTCCTTCCAGTGAGACGCACGTGTGGTGTGAGAGGCTTGGCAGCAGAGAAGAAGCAAGAGGGGCAGCCAGAGAGGGGATGTGCATGCAGCTTGAAGGCCCCAGATCTCCTCCATCCCCACCAGGGAATGCCGGCTCTGCCCGCCAGGCCCCATTCACAGGAGGGCAGCCAGCCTCAGGATCTGCCCTTTCCCAGCCATGAAACCACACACAGCCCACACGCTGAGCCCTGCCAAGGGTGAACGTTGCTCCCCGCATGGGCCGAATGGCACGACTGGGTTAGGGCAGAGAAGGCCCTAGGAGGCCTTCAGGGTGCTGCCCCAGCAAAGCAGTGCTCAGGCAAAGGCACTCTGCTTTCTGGAGGCCGGACGCACACTGGGGTTTCTGCTTGAGGCAGAGAGAGCTCAGCAGGGCGAGCCATGGCTGAAGGCAAAGCAGAGTGTTCTCTGGTGGAGCGATGGCACCCTGTGCTGGCTGACAAGCATGGGAGAAGCCTCACTCCAAATGAGTTCCAGAGGCCACTTCCAAGCAGGAGGCACTCTGGCTGCACAGGCTAGAGAGTCCTGCTCAGGACTTCCCTCTGGCAACAGAGTGGGTGCCAAGGGCGTGTGGGTGGGAAGGGGCTCGGAAGCCACAGGGGAGGCTTTGGGCACCCAGTGCTCTCCGATGGAAAACGCTGCAGGCCCCAGCCTCCACGCACTCCTCCAAGGCTTGGCAGTGGGAAAGCTGTCCACAGCCGAAGGCCCGAGCTCCTCCCTCGGGCCGTTCTGCCTGCCAGACCCACACTCCCTCGAAGTGTGTTCCTGAGGCAGTTGGACAGTCGGGGCAGTGGCGGCTCTCCCAGCATGGGAGCTCTGCCTAGAACATGGCTCTGCGTCCGAAGAGGATTCCCTGCACCTCAGGCACTGGGGAGAGATTTTGTGCACACAGGAGAGCCCTGGCACACGCAGGGTTTCCCCACGGAAAGCAGTGTGAGAAGGAGCCCCTGCCAGGGAAGCACGGCCCTCTCCCATAGAAGCCCTCCATGCAACAGGCCGTCATGGACTCGGCTACAGGCCTTTGTGGCTGGAGAGACTGCAGCTCCCCTGGAGGCTCTGGGTCAGTGTGCGCTCCCCTGCGAGGAAACGAGGCGTGTGGGATGATTCCCTGCCCAAGAATGGCAAGCAGCCTGCTCCTTCCAGTGAGACGCACGTGTGGTGTGAGAGGCTTGGCAGCAGAGAAGAAGCAAGAGGGGCAGCCAGAGAGGGGATGTGCATGCAGCTTGAAGGCCCCAGATCTCCTCCATCCCCACCAGGGAATGCCGGCTCTGCCCGCCAGGCCCCATTCACAGGAGGGCAGCCAGCCTCAGGATCTGCCCTTTCCCAGCCATGAAACCACACACAGCCCACACGCTGAGCCCTGCCAAGGGTGAACGTTGCTCCCTGCATGGGCCGAATGGCACGACTGGGTTAGGGCAGAGAAGGCCCTAGGAGGCCTTCAGGGTGCTGCCCCAGCAAAGCAGTGCTCAGGCAAAGGCACTCTGCTTTCTGGAGGCTGGACGCACACTGGGGTTTCTGCTTGAGGCAGAGAGAGCTCAGCAGGGCGAGCCATGGCTGAAGGCAAAGCAGAGTGTTCTCTGGTGGAGCGATGGCACCCTGTGCTGGCTGACAAGCATGGGAGAAGCCTCACTCCAAATGAGTTCCAGAGGCCACTTCCAAGCAGGAGGCACTCTGGCTGCACAGGCTCGAGAGTCCTGCTCAGGACTTCCCTCTGGCAACAGAGTGGGTGCCAAGGGCGTGTGGGTGGGAAGGGGCTCGGAAGCCACAGGGGAGGCTTTGGGCACCCAGTGCTCTCCGATGGAAAACGCTGCAGGCCCCAGCCTCCACGCACTCCTCCAAGGCTTGGCAGTGGGAAAGCTGTCCACAGCCGAAGGCCCGAGCTCCTCCCTCGGGCCGTTCTGCCTGCCAGACCCACACTCCCTCGAAGTGTGTGCCTGAGGCAGTTGGACAGTCGGGGCAGTGGCGGCTCTCCCAGCATGGGAGCTCTGCCTAGAACATGGCTCTGTGTCCGAAGAGGATTCCCTGCACCTCAGGCACTGGGGAGAGATTTTGTGCACACAGGAGAGCCCTGGCACACGCAGGGTTTCCCCACGGAAAGCAGTGTGAGAAGGAGCCCCTGCCAGGGAAGCACGGCCCTCTCCCATAGAAGCCCTCCATGCAACAGGCCGTCATGGACTCGGCTACAGGCCTTTGTGGCTGGAGAGACTGCAGCTCCCCTGGAGGCTCTGGGTCAGTGTGCGCTCCCCTGCGAGGAAACGAGGCGTGTGGGATGATTCCCTGCCCAAGAATGGCAAGCAGCCTGCTCCTTCCAGTGAGACGCACGTGTGGTGTGAGAGGCTTGGCAGCAGAGAAGAAGCAAGAGGGGCAGCCAGAGAGGGGATGTGCATGCAGCTTGAAGGCCCCAGATCTCCTCCATCCCCACCAGGGAATGCCGGCTCTGCCCGCCAGGCCCCATTCACAGGAGGGCAGCCAGCCTCAGGATCTGCCCTTTCCCAGCCATGAAACCACACACAGCCCACACGCTGAGCCCTGCCAAGGGTGAACGTTGCTCCCCGCATGGGCCGAATGGCACGACTGGGTTAGGGCAGAGAAGGCCCTAGGAGGCCTTCAGGGTGCTGCCCCAGCAAAGCAGTGCTCAGGCAAAGGCACTCTGCTTTCTGGAGGCCGGACGCACACTGGGGTTTCTGCTTGAGGCAGAGAGAGCTCAGCAGGGCGAGCCATGGCTGAAGGCAAAGCAGAGTGTTCTCTGGTGGAGCGATGGCACCCTGTGCTGGCTGACAAGCATGGGAGAAGCCTCACTCCAAATGAGTTCCAGAGGCCACTTCCAAGCAGGAGGCACTCTGGCTGCACAGGCTCGAGAGTCCTGCTCAGGACTTCCCTCTGGCAACAGAGTGGGTGCCAAGGGCGTGTGGGTGGGAAGGGGCTCGGAAGCCACAGGGGAGGCTTTGGGCACCCAGTGCTCTCCGATGGAAAACGCTGCAGGCCCCAGCCTCCACGCACTCCTCCAAGGCTTGGCAGTGGGAAAGCTGTCCACAGCCGAAGGCCCGAGCTCCTCCCTCGGGCCGTTCTGCCTGCCAGACCCACACTCCCTCGAAGTGTGTTCCTGAGGCAGTTGGACAGTCGGGGCAGTGGCGGCTCTCCCAGCATGGGAGCTCTGCCTAGAACATGGCTCTGTGTCCGAAGAGGATTCCCTGCACCTCAGGCACTGGGGAGAGATTTTGTGCACACAGGAGAGCCCTGGCACACGCAGGGTTTCCCCACGGAAAGCAGTGTGAGAAGAAGCCCCTGCCAGGGAAGCACGGCCCTCTCCCATAGAAGCCCTCCATGCAACAGGCCGTCATGGACTCGGCTACAGGCCTTTGTGGCTGGAGAGACTGCAGCTCCCCTGGAGGCTCTGGGTCAGTGTGCGCTCCCCTGCGAGGAAACGAGGCGTGTGGGATGATTCCCTGCCCAAGAATGGCAAGCAGCCTGCTCCTTCCAGTGAGACGCACGTGTGGTGTGAGAGGCTTGGCAGCAGAGAAGAAGCAAGAGGGGCAGCCAGAGAGGGGATGTGCATGCAGCTTGAAGGCCCCAGATCTCCTCCATCCCCACCAGGGAATGCCGGCTCTGCCCGCCAGGCCCCATTCACAGGAGGGCAGCCAGCCTCAGGATCTGCCCTTTCCCAGCCATGAAACCACACACAGCCCACACGCTGAGCCCTGCCAAGGGTGAACGTTGCTCCCCGCATGGGCCGAATGGCACGACTGGGTTAGGGCAGAGAAGGCCCTAGGAGGCCTTCAGGGTGCTGCCCCAGCAAAGCAGTGCTCAGGCAAAGGCACTCTGCTTTCTGGAGGCCGGACGCACACTGGGGTTTCTGCTTGAGGCAGAGAGAGCTCAGCAGGGCGAGCCATGGCTGAAGGCAAAGCAGAGTGTTCTCTGGTGGAGCGATGGCACCCTGTGCTGGCTGACAAGCATGGGAGAAGCCTCACTCCAAATGAGTTCCAGAGGCCACTTCCAAGCAGGAGGCACTCTGGCTGCACAGGCTAGAGAGTCCTGCTCAGGACTTCCCTCTGGCAACAGAGTGGGTGCCAAGGGCGTGTGGGTGGGAAGGGGCTCGGAAGCCACAGGGGAGGCTTTGGGCACCCAGTGCTCTCCGATGGAAAACGCTGCAGGCCCCAGCCTCCACGCACTCCTCCAAGGCTTGGCAGTGGGAAAGCTGTCCACAGCCGAAGGCCCGAGCTCCTCCCTCGGGCCGTTCTGCCTGCCAGACCCACACTCCCTCGAAGTGTGTTCCTGAGGCAGTTGGACAGTCGGGGCAGTGGCGGCTCTCCCAGCATGGGAGCTCTGCCTAGAACATGGCTCTGTGTCCGAAGAGGATTCCCTGCACCTCAGGCACTGGGGAGAGATTTTGTGCACACAGGAGAGCCCTGGCACACGCAGGGTTTCCCCACGGAAAGCAGTGTGAGAAGGAGCCCCTGCCAGGGAAGCACGGCCCTCTCCCATAGAAGCCCTCCATGCAACAGGCCGTCATGGACTCGGCTACAGGCTTTTGTGGCTGGAGAGACTGCAGCTCCCCTGGAGGCTCTGGGTCAGTGTGCGCTCCCCTGCGAGGAAACGAGGCGTGTGGGATGATTCCCTGCCCAAGAATGGCAAGCAGCCTGCTCCTTCCAGTGAGACGCACGTGTGGTGTGAGAGGCTTGGCAGCAGAGAAGAAGCAAGAGGGGCAGCCAGAGAGGGGATGTGCATGCAGCTTGAAGGCCCCAGATCTCCTCCATCCCCACCAGGGAATGCCGGCTCTGCCCGCCAGGCCCCATTCACAGGAGGGCAGCCAGCCTCAGGATCTGCCCTTTCCCAGCCATGAAACCACACACAGCCCACACGCTGAGCCCTGCCAAGGGTGAACGTTGCTCCCCGCATGGGCCGAATGGCACGACTGGGTTAGGGCAGAGAAGGCCCTAGGAGGCCTTCAGGGTGCTGCCCCAGCAAAGCAGTGCTCAGGCAAAGGCACTCTGCTTTCTGGAGGCTGGACGCACACTGGGGTTTCTGCTTGAGGCAGAGAGAGCTCAGCAGGGCGAGCCATGGCTGAAGGCAAAGCAGAGTGTTCTCTGGTGGAGCGATGGCACCCTGTGCTGGCTGACAAGCATGGGAGAAGCCTCACTCCAAATGAGTTCCAGAGGCCACTTCCAAGCAGGAGGCACTCTGGCTGCACAGGCTCGAGAGTCCTGCTCAGGACTTCCCTCTGGCAACAGAGTGGGTGCCAAGGGCGTGTGGGTGGGAAGGGGCTCGGAAGCCACAGGGGAGGCTTTGGGCACCCAGTGCTCTCCGATGGAAAACGCTGCAGGCCCCAGCCTCCACGCACTCCTCCAAGGCTTGGCAGTGGGAAAGCTGTCCACAGCCGAAGGCCCGAGCTCCTCCCTCGGGCCGTTCTGCCTGCCAGACCCACACTCCCTCGAAGTGTGTTCCTGAGGCAGTTGGACAGTCGGGGCAGTGGCGGCTCTCCCAGCATGGGAGCTCTGCCTAGAACATGGCTCTGTGTCCGAAGAGGATTCCCTGCACCTCAGGCACTGGGGAGAGATTTTGTGCACACAGGAGAGCCCTGGCACACGCAGGGTTTCCCCACGGAAAGCAGTGTGAGAAGGAGCCCCTGCCAGGGAAGCACGGCCCTCTCCCATAGAAGCCCTCCATGCAACAGGCCGTCATGGACTCGGCTACAGGCCTTTGTGGCTGGAGAGACTGCAGCTCCCCTGGAGGCTCTGGGTCAGTGTGCGCTCCCCTGCGAGGAAACGAGGCGTGTGGGATGATTCCCTGCCCAAGAATGGCAAGCAGCCTGCTCCTTCCAGTGAGACGCACGTGTGGTGTGAGAGGCTTGGCAGCAGAGAAGAAGCAAGAGGGGCAGCCAGAGAGGGGATGTGCATGCAGCTTGAAGGCCCCAGATCTCCTCCATCCCCACCAGGGAATGCCGGCTCTGCCCGCCAGGCCCCATTCACAGGAGGGCAGCCAGCCTCAGGATCTGCCCTTTCCCAGCCATGAAACCACACACACCCTACACGCTGAGCCCTGCCAAGGGTGAACGTTGCTCCCCGCATGGGCCGAATGGCACGACTGGGTTAGGGCAGAGAAGGCCCTAGGAGGCCTTCAGGGTGCTGCCCCAGCAAAGCAGTGCTCAGGCAAAGGCACTCTGCTTTCTGGAGGCTGGACGCACACTGGGGTTTCTGCTTGAGGCAGAGAGAGCTCAGCAGGGCGAGCCATGGCTGAAGGCAAAGCAGAGTGTTCTCTGGTGGAGCGATGGCACCCTGTGCTGGCTGACAAGCATGGGAGAAGCCTCACTCCAAATGAGTTCCAGAGGCCACTTCCAAGCAGGAGGCACTCTGGCTGCACAGGCTCGAGAGTCCTGCTCAGGACTTCCCTCTGGCAACAGAGTGGGTGCCAAGGGCGTGTGGGTGGGAAGGGGCTCGGAAGCCACAGGGGAGGCTTTGGGCACCCAGTGCTCTCCGATGGAAAACGCTTCAGGCCCCAGCCTCCACGCACTCCTCCAAGGCTTGGCAGTGGGAAAGCTGTCCACAGCCGAAGGCCAGAGCTCCTCCCTCGGGCCGTTCTGCCTGCCAGACCCACACTCCCTCGAAGTGTGTTCCTGAGGCAGTTGGACAGTCGGGGCAGTGGCGGCTCTCCCAGCATGGGAGCTCTGCCTAGAACATGGCTCTGTGTCCAAAGAGGATTCCCTGCACCTCAGGCACTGGGGAGAGATTTTGTGCACACAGAAGAGCCCTGGCACACGCAGGGTTTCCCCACGGAAAGCAGTGTGAGAAGGAGCCCCTGCCAGGGAAGCACGGCCCTCTCCCATAGAAGCCCTCCATGCAACAGGCCGTCATGGACTCGGCTACAGGCCTTTGTGGCTGGAGAGACTGCAGCTCCCCTGGAGGCTCTGGGTCAGTGTGCGCTCCCCTGCGAGGAAACGAGGCGTGTGGGATGATTCCCTGCCCAAGAATGGCAAGCAGCCTGCTCCTTCCAGTGAGACGCACGTGTGGTGTGAGCGGCTTGGCAGCAGAGAAGAAGCAAGAGGGGCAGCCAGAGAGGGGATGTGCATGCAGCTTGAAGGCCCCAGATCTCCTCCATCCCCACCAGGGAATGCCGGCTCTGCCCGCCAGGCCCCATTCACAGGAGGGCAGCCAGCCTCAGGATCTGCCCTTTCCCAGCCATGAAACCACACACAGCCCACACGCTGAGCCCTGCCAAGGGTGAACGTTGCTCCCCGCATGGGCCGAATGGCACGACTGGGTTAGGGCAGAGAAGGCCCTAGGAGGCCTTCAGGGTGCTGCCCCAGCAAAGCAGTGCTCAGGCAAAGGCACTCTGCTTTCTGGAGGCTGGACGCACACTGGGGTTTCTGCTTGAGGCAGAGAGAGCTCAGCAGGGCGAGCCATGGCTGAAGGCAAAGCAGAGTGTTCTCTGGTGGAGCGATGGCACCCTGTGCTGGCTGACAAGCATGGGAGAAGCCTCACTCCAAATGAGTTCCAGAGGCCACTTCCAAGCAGGAGGCACTCTGGCTGCACAGGCTCGAGAGTCCTGCTCAGGACTTCCCTCTGGCAACAGAGTGGGTGCCAAGGGCGTGTGGGTGGGAAGGGGCTCGGAAGCCACAGGGGAGGCTTTGGGCACCCAGTGCTCTCCGATGGAAAACGCTGCAGGCCCCAGCCTCCACGCACTCCTCCAAGGCTTGGCAGTGGGAAAGCTGTCCACAGCCGAAGGCCCGAGCTCCTCCCTCGGGCCGTTCTGCCTGCCAGACCCACACTCCCTCGAAGTGTGTTCCTGAGGCAGTTGGACAGTCGGGGCAGTGGCGGCTCTCCCAGCATGGGAGCTCTGCCTAGAACATGGCTCTGTGTCCGAAGAGGATTCCCTGCACCTCAGGCACTGGGGAGAGATTTTGTGCACACAGGAGAGCCCTGGCACACGCAGGGTTTCCCCACGGAAAGCAGTGTGAGAAGAAGCCCCTGCCAGGGAAGCACGGCCCTCTCCCATAGAAGCCCTCCATGCAACAGGCCGTCATGGACTCGGCTACAGGCCTTTGTGGCTGGAGAGACTGCAGCTCCCCTGGAGGCTCTGGGTCAGTGTGCGCTCCCCTGCGAGGAAACGAGGCGTGTGGGATGATTCCCTGCCCAAGAATGGCAAGCAGCCTGCTCCTTCCAGTGAGACGCACGTGTGGTGTGAGAGGCTTGGCAGCAGAGAAGAAGCAAGAGGGGCAGCCAGAGAGGGGATGTGCATGCAGCTTGAAGGCCCCAGATCTCCTCCATCCCCACCAGGGAATGCCGGCTCTGCCCGCCAGGCCCCATTCACAGGAGGGCAGCCAGCCTCAGGATCTGCCCTTTCCCAGCCATGAAACCACACACAGCCCACACGCTGAGCCCTGCCAAGGGTGAACGTTGCTCCCCGCATGGGCCGAATGGCACGACTGGGTTAGGGCAGAGAAGGCCCTAGGAGGCCTTCAGGGTGCTGCCCCAGCAAAGCAGTGCTCAGGCAAAGGCACTCTGCTTTCTGGAGGCCGGACGCACACTGGGGTTTCTGCTTGAGGCAGAGAGAGCTCAGCAGGGCGAGCCATGGCTGAAGGCAAAGCAGAGTGTTCTCTGGTGGAGCGATGGCACCCTGTGCTGGCTGACAAGCATGGGAGAAGCCTCACTGCAAATGAGTTCCAGAGGCCACTTCCAAGCAGGAGGCACTCTGGCTGCACAGGCTAGAGAGTCCTGCTCAGGACTTCCCTCTGGCAACAGAGTGGGTGCCAAGGGCGTGTGGGTGGGAAGGGGCTCGGAAGCCACAGGGGAGGCTTTGGGCACCCAGTGCTCTCCGATGGAAAACGCTGCAGGCCCCAGCCTCCACGCACTCCTCCAAGGCTTGGCAGTGGGAAAGCTGTCCACAGCCGAAGGCCCGAGCTCCTCCCTCGGGCCGTTCTGCCTGCCAGACCCACACTCCCTCGAAGTGTGTTCCTGAGGCAGTTGGACAGTCGGGGCAGTGGCGGCTCTCCCAGCATGGGAGCTCTGCCTAGAACATGGCTCTGTGTCCGAAGAGGATTCCCTGCACCTCAGGCACTGGGGAGAGATTTTGTGCACACAGGAGAGCCCTGGCACACGCAGGGTTTCCCCACGGAAAGCAGTGTGAGAAGGAGCCCCTGCCAGGGAAGCACGGCCCTCTCCCATAGAAGCCCTCCATGCAACAGGCCGTCATGGACTCGGCTACAGGCTTTTGTGGCTGGAGAGACTGCAGCTCCCCTGGAGGCTCTGGGTCAGTGTGCGCTCCCCTGCGAGGAAACGAGGCGTGTGGGATGATTCCCTGCCCAAGAATGGCAAGCAGCCTGCTCCTTCCAGTGAGACGCACGTGTGGTGTGAGAGGCTTGGCAGCAGAGAAGAAGCAAGAGGGGCAGCCAGAGAGGGGATGTGCATGCAGCTTGAAGGCCCCAGATCTCCTCCATCCCCACCAGGGAATGCCGGCTCTGCCCGCCAGGCCCCATTCACAGGAGGGCAGCCAGCCTCAGGATCTGCCCTTTCCCAGCCATGAAACCACACACAGCCCACACGCTGAGCCCTGCCAAGGGTGAACGTTGCTCCCCGCATGGGCCGAATGGCACGACTGGGTTAGGGCAGAGAAGGCCCTAGGAGGCCTTCAGGGTGCTGCCCCAGCAAAGCAGTGCTCAGGCAAAGGCACTCTGCTTTCTGGAGGCTGGACGCACACTGGGGTTTCTGCTTGAGGCAGAGAGAGCTCAGCAGGGCGAGCCATGGCTGAAGGCAAAGCAGAGTGTTCTCTGGTGGAGCGATGGCACCCTGTGCTGGCTGACAAGCATGGGAGAAGCCTCACTCCAAATGAGTTCCAGAGGCCACTTCCAAGCAGGAGGCACTCTGGCTGCACAGGCTCGAGAGTCCTGCTCAGGACTTCCCTCTGGCAACAGAGTGGGTGCCAAGGGCGTGTGGGTGGGAAGGGGCTCGGAAGCCACAGGGGAGGCTTTGGGCACCCAGTGCTCTCCGATGGAAAACGCTGCAGGCCCCAGCCTCCACGCACTCCTCCAAGGCTTGGCAGTGGGAAAGCTGTCCACAGCCGAAGGCCCGAGCTCCTCCCTCGGGCCGTTCTGCCTGCCAGACCCACACTCCCTCGAAGTGTGTTCCTGAGGCAGTTGGACAGTCGGGGCAGTGGCGGCTCTCCCAGCATGGGAGCTCTGCCTAGAACATGGCTCTGTGTCCGAAGAGGATTCCCTGCACCTCAGGCACTGGGGAGAGATTTTGTGCACACAGGAGAGCCCTGGCACACGCAGGGTTTCCCCACGGAAAGCAGTGTGAGAAGGAGCCCCTGCCAGGGAAGCACGGCCCTCTCCCATAGAAGCCCTCCATGCAACAGGCCGTCATGGACTCGGCTACAGGCCTTTGTGGCTGGAGAGACTGCAGCTCCCCTGGAGGCTCTGGGTCAGTGTGCGCTCCCCTGCGAGGAAACGGGGCGTGTGGGATGATTCCCTGCCCAAGAATGGCAAGCAGCCTGCTCCTTCCAGTGAGACGCACGTGTGGTGTGAGAGGCTTGGCAGCAGAGAAGAAGCAAGAGGGGCAGCCAGAGAGGGGATGTGCATGCAGCTTGAAGGCCCCAGATCTCCTCCATCCCCACCAGGGAATGCCGGCTCTGCCCGCCAGGCCCCATTCACAGGAGGGCAGCCAGCCTCAGGATCTGCCCTTTCCCAGCCATGAAACCACACACACCCTACACGCTGAGCCCTGCCAAGGGTGAACGTTGCTCCCCGCATGGGCCGAATGGCACGACTGGGTTAGGGCAGAGAAGGCCCTAGGAGGCCTTCAGGGTGCTGCCCCAGCAAAGCAGTGCTCAGGCAAAGGCACTCTGCTTTCTGGAGGCTGGACGCACACTGGGGTTTCTGCTTGAGGCAGAGAGAGCTCAGCAGGGCGAGCCATGGCTGAAGGCAAAGCAGAGTGTTCTCTGGTGGAGCGATGGCACCCTGTGCTGGCTGACAAGCATGGGAGAAGCCTCACTCCAAATGAGTTCCAGAGGCCACTTCCAAGCAGGAGGCACTCTGGCTGCACAGGCTCGAGAGTCCTGCTCAGGACTTCCCTCTGGCAACAGAGTGGGTGCCAAGGGCGTGTGGGTGGGAAGGGGCTCGGAAGCCACAGGGGAGGCTTTGGGCACCCAGTGCTCTCCGATGGAAAACGCTTCAGGCCCCAGCCTCCACGCACTCCTCCAAGGCTTGGCAGTGGGAAAGCTGTCCACAGCCGAAGGCCAGAGCTCCTCCCTCGGGCCGTTCTGCCTGCCAGACCCACACTCCCTCGAAGTGTGTTCCTGAGGCAGTTGGACAGTCGGGGCAGTGGCGGCTCTCCCAGCATGGGAGCTCTGCCTAGAACATGGCTCTGTGTCCAAAGAGGATTCCCTGCACCTCAGGCACTGGGGAGAGATTTTGTGCACACAGAAGAGCCCTGGCACACGCAGGGTTTCCCCACGGAAAGCAGTGTGAGAAGGAGCCCCTGCCAGGGAAGCACGGCCCTCTCCCATAGAAGCCCTCCATGCAACAGGCCGTCATGGACTCGGCTACAGGCCTTTGTGGCTGGAGAGACTGCAGCTCCCCTGGAGGCTCTGGGTCAGTGTGCGCTCCCCTGCGAGGAAACGAGGCGTGTGGGATGATTCCCTGCCCAAGAATGGCAAGCAGCCTGCTCCTTCCAGTGAGACGCACGTGTGGTGTGAGAGGCTTGGCAGCAGAGAAGAAGCAAGAGGGGCAGCCAGAGAGGGGATGTGCATGCAGCTTGAAGGCCCCAGATCTCCTCCATCCCCACCAGGGAATGCCGGCTCTGCCCGCCAGGCCCCATTCACAGGAGGGCAGCCAGCCTCAGGATCTGCCCTTTCCCAGCCATGAAACCACACACAGCCCACACGCTGAGCCCTGCCAAGGGTGAACGTTGCTCCCCGCATGGGCCGAATGGCACGACTGGGTTAGGGCAGAGAAGGCCCTAGGAGGCCTTCAGGGTGCTGCCCCAGCAAAGCAGTGCTCAGGCAAAGGCACTCTGCTTTCTGGAGGCTGGACGCACACTGGGGTTTCTGCTTGAGGCAGAGAGAGCTCAGCAGGGCGAGCCATGGCTGAAGGCAAAGCAGAGTGTTCTCTGGTGGAGCGATGGCACCCTGTGCTGGCTGACAAGCATGGGAGAAGCCTCACTCCAAATGAGTTCCAGAGGCCACTTCCAAGCAGGAGGCACTCTGGCTGCACAGGCTCGAGAGTCCTGCTCAGGACTTCCCTCTGGCAACAGAGTGGGTGCCAAGGGCGTGTGGGTGGGAAGGGGCTCGGAAGCCACAGGGGAGGCTTTGGGCACCCAGTGCTCTCCGATGGAAAACGCTTCAGGCCCCAGCCTCCACGCACTCCTCCAAGGCTTGGCAGTGGGAAAGCTGTCCACAGCCAAAGGCCAGAGCTCCTCCCTCGGGCCGTTCTGCCTGCCAGACCCACACTCCCTCGAAGTGTGTTCCTGAGGCAGTTGGACAGTCGGGGCAGTGGCGGCTCTCCCAGCATGGGAGCTCTGCCTAGAACATGGCTCTGTTTCCAAAGAGGATTCCCTGCACCTCAGGCACTGGGGAGAGATTTTGTGCACACAGAAGAGCCCTGGCACACGCAGGGTTTCCCCACGGAAAGCAGTGTGAGAAGGAGCCCCTGCCAGGGAAGCACGGCCCTCTCCCATAGAAGCCCTCCATGCAACAGGCCGTCATGGACTCGGCTACAGGCCTTTGTGGCTGGAGAGACTGCAGCTCCCCTGGAGGCTCTGGGTCAGTGTGCGCTCCCCTGCGAGGAAACGAGGCGTGTGGGATGATTCCCTGCCCAAGAATGGCAAGCAGCCTGCTCCTTCCAGTGAGACGCACGTGTGGTGTGAGAGGCTTGGCAGCAGAGAAGAAGCAAGAGGGGCAGCCAGAGAGGGGATGTGCATGCAGCTTGAAGGCCCCAGATCTCCTCCATCCCCACCAGGGAATGCCGGCTCTGCCCGCCAGGCCCCATTCACAGGAGGGCAGCCAGCCTCAGGATCTGCCCTTTCCCAGCCATGAAACCACACACAGCCCACACGCTGAGCCCTGCCAAGGGTGAACGTTGCTCCCCGCATGGGCCGAATGGCACGACTGGGTTAGGGCAGAGAAGGCCCTAGGAGGCCTTCAGGGTGCTGCCCCAGCAAAGCAGTGCTCAGGCAAAGGCACTCTGCTTTCTGGAGGCTGGACGCACACTGGGGTTTCTGCTTGAGGCAGAGAGAGCTCAGCAGGGCGAGCCATGGCTGAAGGCAAAGCAGAGTGTTCTCTGGTGGAGCGATGGCACCCTGTGCTGGCTGACAAGCATGGGAGAAGCCTCACTCCAAATGAGTTCCAGAGGCCACTTCCAAGCAGGAGGCACTCTGGCTGCACAGGCTAGAGAGTCCTGCTCAGGACTTCCCTCTGGCAACAGAGTGGGTGCCAAGGGCGTGTGGGTGGGAAGGGGCTCGGAAGCCACAGGGGAGGCTTTGGGCACCCAGTGCTCTCCGATGGAAAACGCTGCAGGCCCCAGCCTCCACGCACTCCTCCAAGGCTTGGCAGTGGGAAAGCTGTCCACAGCCGAAGGCCCGAGCTCCTCCCTCGGGCCGTTCTGCCTGCCAGACCCACACTCCCTCGAAGTGTGTGCCTGAGGCAGTTGGACAGTCGGGGCAGTGGCGGCTCTCCCAGCATGGGAGCTCTGCCTAGAACATGGCTCTGTGTCCGAAGAGGATTCCCTGCACCTCAGGCACTGGGGAGAGATTTTGTGCACACAGGAGAGCCCTGGCACACGCAGGGTTTCCCCACGGAAAGCAGTGTGAGAAGGAGCCCCTGCCAGGGAAGCACGGCCCTCTCCCATAGAAGCCCTCCATGCAACAGGCCGTCATGGACTCGGCTACAGGCCTTTGTGGCTGGAGAGACTGCAGCTCCCCTGGAGGCTCTGGGTCAGTGTGCGCTCCCCTGCGAGGAAACGAGGCGTGTGGGATGATTCCCTGCCCAAGAATGGCAAGCAGCCTGCTCCTTCCAGTGAGACGCACGTGTGGTGTGAGAGGCTTGGCAGCAGAGAAGAAGCAAGAGGGGCAGCCAGAGAGGGGATGTGCATGCAGCTTGAAGGCCCCAGATCTCCTCCATCCCCACCAGGGAATGCCGGCTCTGCCCGCCAGGCCCCATTCACAGGAGGGCAGCCAGCCTCAGGATCTGCCCTTTCCCAGCCATGAAACCACACACAGCCCACACGCTGAGCCCTGCCAAGGGTGAACGTTGCTCCCCGCATGGGCCGAATGGCACGACTGGGTTAGGGCAGAGAAGGCCCTAGGAGGCCTTCAGGGTGCTGCCCCAGCAAAGCAGTGCTCAGGCAAAGGCACTCTGCTTTCTGGAGGCCGGACGCACACTGGGGTTTCTGCTTGAGGCAGAGAGAGCTCAGCAGGGCGAGCCATGGCTGAAGGCAAAGCAGAGTGTTCTCTGGTGGAGCGATGGCACCCTGTGCTGGCTGACAAGCATGGGAGAAGCCTCACTCCAAATGAGTTCCAGAGGCCACTTCCAAGCAGGAGGCACTCTGGCTGCACAGGCTAGAGAGTCCTGCTCAGGACTTCCCTCTGGCAACAGAGTGG
This sequence comes from Hippopotamus amphibius kiboko, assembly GCF_030028045.1. Taxonomy (NCBI): domain Eukaryota; kingdom Metazoa; phylum Chordata; class Mammalia; order Artiodactyla; family Hippopotamidae; genus Hippopotamus; species Hippopotamus amphibius. The sequence goes on along the minus strand of NW_026648413.1, from coordinate 40,926 downwards.
GTGCCAAGGGCGTGTGGGTGGGAAGGGGCTCGGAAGCCACAGGGGAGGCTTTGGGCACCCAGTGCTCTCCGATGGAAAACGCTACAGGCCCCAGCCTCCACGCACTCCTCCAAGGCTTGGCAGTGGGAAAGCTGTCCACAGCCGAAGGCCCGAGCTCCTCCCTCGGGCCGTTCTGCCTGCCAGACCCACACTCCCTCGAAGTGTGTGCCTGAGGCAGTTGGACAGTCGGGGCAGTGGCGGCTCTCCCAGCATGGGAGCTCTGCCTAGAACATGGCTCTGTGTCCGAAGAGGATTCCCTGCACCTCAGGCACTGGGGAGAGATTTTGTGCACACAGGAGAGCCCTGGCACACGCAGGGTTTCCCCACGGAAAGCAGTGTGAGAAGGAGCCCCTGCCAGGGAAGCACGGCCCTCTCCCATAGAAGCCCTCCATGCAACAGGCCGTCATGGACTCGGCTACAGGCCTTTGTGGCTGGAGAGACTGCAGCTCCCCTGGAGGCTCTGGGTCAGTGTGCGCTCCCCTGCGAGGAAACGAGGCGTGTGGGATGATTCCCTGCCCAAGAATGGCAAGCAGCCTGCTCCTTCCAGTGAGACGCACGTGTGGTGTGAGAGGCTTGGCAGCAGAGAAGAAGCAAGAGGGGCAGCCAGAGAGGGGATGTGCATGCAGCTTGAAGGCCCCAGATCTCCTCCATCCCCACCAGGGAATGCCGGCTCTGCCCGCCAGGCCCCATTCACAGGAGGGCAGCCAGCCTCAGGATCTGCCCTTTCCCAGCCATGAAACCACACACAGCCCACACGCTGAGCCCTGCCAAGGGTGAACGTTGCTCCCCGCATGGGCCGAATGGCACGACTGGGTTAGGGCAGAGAAGGCCCTAGGAGGCCTTCAGGGTGCTGCCCCAGCAAAGCAGTGCTCAGGCAAAGGCACTCTGCTTTCTGGAGGCTGGACGCACACTGGGGTTTCTGCTTGAGGCAGAGAGAGCTCAGCAGGGCGAGCCATGGCTGAAGGCAAAGCAGAGTGTTCTCTGGTGGAGCGATGGCACCCTGTGCTGGCTGACAAGCATGGGAGAAGCCTCACTCCAAATGAGTTCCAGAGGCCACTTCCAAGCAGGAGGCACTCTGGCTGCACAGGCTAGAGAGTCCTGCTCAGGACTTCCCTCTGGCAACAGAGTGGGTGCCAAGGGCGTGTGGGTGGGAAGGGGCTCGGAAGCCACAGGGGAGGCTTTGGGCACCCAGTGCTCTCTGATGGAAAACGCTGCAGGCCCCAGCCTCCACGCACTCCTCCAAGGCTTGGCAGTGGGAAAGCTGTCCACAGCCGAAGGCCCGAGCTCCTCCCTCGGGCCGTTCTGCCTGCCAGACCCACACTCCCTCGAAGTGTGTGCCTGAGGCAGTTGGACAGTCGGGGCAGTGGCGGCTCTCCCAGCATGGGAGCTCTGCCTAGAACATGGCTCTGTGTCCGAAGAGGATTCCCTGCACCTCAGGCACTGGGGAGAGATTTTGTGCACACAGGAGAGCCCTGGCACACGCAGGGTTTCCCCACGGAAAGCAGTGTGAGAAGGAGCCCCTGCCAGGGAAGCACGGCCCTCTCCCATAGAAGCCCTCCATGCAACAGGCCGTCATGGACTCGGCTACAGGCCTTTGTGGCTGGAGAGACTGCAGCTCCCCTGGAGGCTCTGGGTCAGTGTGCGCTCCCCTGCGAGGAAACGAGGCGTGTGGGATGATTCCCTGCCCAAGAATGGCAAGCAGCCTGCTCCTTCCAGTGAGACGCACGTGTGGTGTGAGAGGCTTGGCAGCAGAGAAGAAGCAAGAGGGGCAGCCAGAGAGGGGATGTGCATGCAGCTTGAAGGCCCCAGATCTCCTCCATCCCCACCAGGGAATGCCGGCTCTGCCCGCCAGGCCCCATTCACAGGAGGGCAGCCAGCCTCAGGATCTGCCCTTTCCCAGCCATGAAACCACACACAGCCCACACGCTGAGCCCTGCCAAGGGTGAACGTTGCTCCCCGCATGGGCCGAATGGCACGACTGGGTTAGGGCAGAGAAGGCCCTAGGAGGCCTTCAGGGTGCTGCCCCAGCAAAGCAGTGCTCAGGCAAAGGCACTCTGCTTTCTGGAGGCTGGACGCACACTGGGGTTTCTGCTTGAGGCAGAGAGAGCTCAGCAGGGCGAGCCATGGCTGAAGGCAAAGCAGAGTGTTCTCTGGTGGAGCGATGGCACCCTGTGCTGGCTGACAAGCATGGGAGAAGCCTCACTCCAAATGAGTTCCAGAGGCCACTTCCAAGCAGGAGGCACTCTGGCTGCACAGGCTCGAGAGTCCTGCTCAGGACTTCCCTCTGGCAACAGAGTGGGTGCCAAGGGCGTGTGGGTGGGAAGGGGCTCGGAAGCCACAGGGGAGGCTTTGGGCACCCAGTGCTCTCCGATGGAAAACGCTGCAGGCCCCAGCCTCCACGCACTCCTCCAAGGCTTGGCAGTGGGAAAGCTGTCCACAGCCGAAGGCCCGAGCTCCTCCCTCGGGCCGTTCTGCCTGCCAGACCCACACTCCCTCGAAGTGTGTTCCTGAGGCAGTTGGACAGTCGGGGCAGTGGCGGCTCTCCCAGCATGGGAGCTCTGCCTAGAACATGGCTCTGTGTCCGAAGAGGATTCCCTGCACCTCAGGCACTGGGGAGAGATTTTGTGCACACAGGAGAGCCCTGGCACACGCAGGGTTTCCCCACGGAAAGCAGTGTGAGAAGGAGCCCCTGCCAGGGAAGCACGGCCCTCTCCCATAGAAGCCCTCCATGCAACAGGCCGTCATGGACTCGGCTACAGGCCTTTGTGGCTGGAGAGACTGCAGCTCCCCTGGAGGCTCTGGGTCAGTGTGCACTCCCCTGCGAGGAAACGAGGCGTGTGGGATGATTCCCTGCCCAAGAATGGCAAGCAGCCTGCTCCTTCCAGTGAGACGCACGTGTGGTGTGAGAGGCTTGGCAGCAGAGAAGAAGCAAGAGGGGCAGCCAGAGAGGGGATGTGCATGCAGCTTGAAGGCCCCAGATCTCCTCCATCCCCACCAGGGAATGCCGGCTCTGCCCGCCAGGCCCCATTCACAGGAGGGCAGCCAGCCTCAGGATCTGCCCTTTCCCAGCCATGAAACCACACACAGCCCACACGCTGAGCCCTGCCAAGGGTGAACGTTGCTCCCCGCATGGGCCGAATGGCACGACTGGGTTAGGGCAGAGAAGGCCCTAGGAGGCCTTCAGGGTGCTGCCCCAGCAAAGCAGTGCTCAGGCAAAGGCACTCTGCTTTCTGGAGGCTGGACGCACACTGGGGTTTCTGCTTGAGGCAGAGAGAGCTCAGCAGGGCGAGCCATGGCTGAAGGCAAAGCAGAGTGTTCTCTGGTGGAGCGATGGCACCCTGTGCTGGCTGACAAGCATGGGAGAAGCCTCACTCCAAATGAGTTCCAGAGGCCACTTCCAAGCAGGAGGCACTCTGGCTGCACAGGCTAGAGAGTCCTGCTCAGGACTTCCCTCTGGCAACAGAGTGGGTGCCAAGGGCGTGTGGGTGGGAAGGGGCTCGGAAGCCACAGGGGAGGCTTTGGGCACCCAGTGCTCTCCGATGGAAAACGCTGCAGGCCCCAGCCTCCACGCACTCCTCCAAGGCTTGGCAGTGGGAAAGCTGTCCACAGCCGAAGGCCCGAGCTCCTCCCTCGGGCCGTTCTGCCTGCCAGACCCACACTCCCTCGAAGTGTGTGCCTGAGGCAGTTGGACAGTCGGGGCAGTGGCGGCTCTCCCAGCATGGGAGCTCTGCCTAGAACATGGCTCTGTGTCCGAAGAGGATTCCCTGCACCTCAGGCACTGGGGAGAGATTTTGTGCACACAGGAGAGCCCTGGCACACGCAGGGTTTCCCCACGGAAAGCAGTGTGAGAAGGAGCCCCTGCCAGGGAAGCACGGCCCTCTCCCATAGAAGCCCTCCATGCAACAGGCCGTCATGGACTCGGCTACAGGCCTTTGTGGCTGGAGAGACTGCAGCTCCCCTGGAGGCTCTGGGTCAGTGTGCGCTCCCCTGCGAGGAAACGAGGCGTGTGGGATGATTCCCTGCCCAAGAATGGCAAGCAGCCTGCTCCTTCCAGTGAGACGCACGTGTGGTGTGAGAGGCTTGGCAGCAGAGAAGAAGCAAGAGGGGCAGCCAGAGAGGGGATGTGCATGCAGCTTGAAGGCCCCAGATCTCCTCCATCCCCACCAGGGAATGCCGGCTCTGCCCGCCAGGCCCCATTCACAGGAGGGCAGCCAGCCTCAGGATCTGCCCTTTCCCAGCCATGAAACCACACACAGCCCACACGCTGAGCCCTGCCAAGGGTGAACGTTGCTCCCCGCATGGGCCGAATGGCACGACTGGGTTAGGGCAGAGAAGGCCCTAGGAGGCCTTCAGGGTGCTGCCCCAGCAAAGCAGTGCTCAGGCAAAGGCACTCTGCTTTCTGGAGGCCGGACGCACACTGGGGTTTCTGCTTGAGGCAGAGAGAGCTCAGCAGGGCGAGCCATGGCTGAAGGCAAAGCAGAGTGTTCTCTGGTGGAGCGATGGCACCCTGTGCTGGCTGACAAGCATGGGAGAAGCCTCACTCCAAATGAGTTCCAGAGGCCACTTCCAAGCAGGAGGCACTCTGGCTGCACAGGCTAGAGAGTCCTGCTCAGGACTTCCCTCTGGCAACAGAGTGGGTGCCAAGGGCGTGTGGGTGGGAAGGGGCTCGGAAGCCACAGGGGAGGCTTTGGGCACCCAGTGCTCTCCGATGGAAAACGCTGCAGGCCCCAGCCTCCACGCACTCCTCCAAGGCTTGGCAGTGGGAAAGCTGTCCACAGCCGAAGGCCCGAGCTCCTCCCTCGGGCCGTTCTGCCTGCCAGACCCACACTCCCTCGAAGTGTGTTCCTGAGGCAGTTGGACAGTCGGGGCAGTGGCGGCTCTCCCAGCATGGGAGCTCTGCCTAGAACATGGCTCTGTGTCCGAAGAGGATTCCCTGCACCTCAGGCACTGGGGAGAGATTTTGTGCACACAGGAGAGCCCTGGCACACGCAGGGTTTCCCCACGGAAAGCAGTGTGAGAAGGAGCCCCTGCCAGGGAAGCACGGCCCTCTCCCATAGAAGCCCTCCATGCAACAGGCCGTCATGGACTCGGCTACAGGCCTTTGTGGCTGGAGAGACTGCAGCTCCCCTGGAGGCTCTGGGTCAGTGTGCGCTCCCCTGCGAGGAAACGAGGCGTGTGGGATGATTCCCTGCCCAAGAATGGCAAGCAGCCTGCTCCTTCCAGTGAGACGCACGTGTGGTGTGAGAGGCTTGGCAGCAGAGAAGAAGCAAGAGGGGCAGCCAGAGAGGGGATGTGCATGCAGCTTGAAGGCCCCAGATCTCCTCCATCCCCACCAGGGAATGCCGGCTCTGCCCGCCAGGCCCCATTCACAGGAGGGCAGCCAGCCTCAGGATCTGCCCTTTCCCAGCCATGAAACCACACACAGCCCACACGCTGAGCCCTGCCAAGGGTGAACGTTGCTCCCCGCATGGGCCGAATGGCACGACTGGGTTAGGGCAGAGAAGGCCCTAGGAGGCCTTCAGGGTGCTGCCCCAGCAAAGCAGTGCTCAGGCAAAGGCACTCTGCTTTCTGGAGGCTGGACGCACACTGGGGTTTCTGCTTGAGGCAGAGAGAGCTCAGCAGGGCGAGCCATGGCTGAAGGCAAAGCAGAGTGTTCTCTGGTGGAGCGATGGCACCCTGTGCTGGCTGACAAGCATGGGAGAAGCCTCACTCCAAATGAGTTCCAGAGGCCACTTCCAAGCAGGAGGCACTCTGGCTGCACAGGCTAGAGAGTCCTGCTCAGGACTTCCCTCTGGCAACAGAGTGGGTGCCAAGGGCGTGTGGGTGGGAAGGGGCTCGGAAGCCACAGGGGAGGCTTTGGGCACCCAGTGCTCTCTGATGGAAAACGCTGCAGGCCCCAGCCTCCACGCACTCCTCCAAGGCTTGGCAGTGGGAAAGCTGTCCACAGCCGAAGGCCCGAGCTCCTCCCTCGGGCCGTTCTGCCTGCCAGACCCACACTCCCTCGAAGTGTGTGCCTGAGGCAGTTGGACAGTCGGGGCAGTGGCGGCTCTCCCAGCATGGGAGCTCTGCCTAGAACATGGCTCTGTGTCCGAAGAGGATTCCCTGCACCTCAGGCACTGGGGAGAGATTTTGTGCACACAGGAGAGCCCTGGCACACGCAGGGTTTCCCCACGGAAAGCAGTGTGAGAAGGAGCCCCTGCCAGGGAAGCACGGCCCTCTCCCATAGAAGCCCTCCATGCAACAGGCCGTCATGGACTCGGCTACAGGCCTTTGTGGCTGGAGAGACTGCAGCTCCCCTGGAGGCTCTGGGTCAGTGTGCGCTCCCCTGCGAGGAAACGAGGCGTGTGGGATGATTCCCTGCCCAAGAATGGCAAGCAGCCTGCTCCTTCCAGTGAGACGCACGTGTGGTATGAGAGGCTTGGCAGCAGAGAAGAAGCAAGAGGGGCAGCCAGAGAGGGGATGTGCATGCAGCTTGAAGGCCCCAGATCTCCTCCATCCCCACCAGGGAATGCCGGCTCTGCCCGCCAGGCCCCATTCACAGGAGGGCAGCCAGCCTCAGGATCTGCCCTTTCCCAGCCATGAAACCACACACAGCCCACACGCTGAGCCCTGCCAAGGGTGAACGTTGCTCCCCGCATGGGCCGAATGGCACGACTGGGTTAGGGCAGAGAAGGCCCTAGGAGGCCTTCAGGGTGCTGCCCCAGCAAAGCAGTGCTCAGGCAAAGGCACTCTGCTTTCTGGAGGCTGGACGCACACTGGGGTTTCTGCTTGAGGCAGAGAGAGCTCAGCAGGGCGAGCCATGGCTGAAGGCAAAGCAGAGTGTTCTCTGGTGGAGCGATGGCACCCTGTGCTGGCTGACAAGCATGGGAGAAGCCTCACTCCAAATGAGTTCCAGAGGCCACTTCCAAGCAGGAGGCACTCTGGCTGCACAGGCTCGAGAGTCCTGCTCAGGACTTCCCTCTGGCAACAGAGTGGGTGCCAAGGGCGTGTGGGTGGGAAGGGGCTCGGAAGCCACAGGGGAGGCTTTGGGCACCCAGTGCTCTCCGATGGAAAACGCTGCAGGCCCCAGCCTCCACGCACTCCTCCAAGGCTTGGCAGTGGGAAAGCTGTCCACAGCCGAAGGCCCGAGCTCCTCCCTCGGGCCGTTCTGCCTGCCAGACCCACACTCCCTCGAAGTGTGTTCCTGAGGCAGTTGGACAGTCGGGGCAGTGGCGGCTCTCCCAGCATGGGAGCTCTGCCTAGAACATGGCTCTGTGTCCGAAGAGGATTCCCTGCACCTCAGGCACTGGGGAGAGATTTTGTGCACACAGGAGAGCCCTGGCACACGCAGGGTTTCCCCACGGAAAGCAGTGTGAGAAGGAGCCCCTGCCAGGGAAGCACGGCCCTCTCCCATAGAAGCCCTCCATGCAACAGGCCGTCATGGACTCGGCTACAGGCCTTTGTGGCTGGAGAGACTGCAGCTCCCCTGGAGGCTCTGGGTCAGTGTGCACTCCCCTGCGAGGAAACGAGGCGTGTGGGATGATTCCCTGCCCAAGAATGGCAAGCAGCCTGCTCCTTCCAGTGAGACGCACGTGTGGTGTGAGAGGCTTGGCAGCAGAGAAGAAGCAAGAGGGGCAGCCAGAGAGGGGATGTGCATGCAGCTTGAAGGCCCCAGATCTCCTCCATCCCCACCAGGGAATGCCGGCTCTGCCCGCCAGGCCCCATTCACAGGAGGGCAGCCAGCCTCAGGATCTGCCCTTTCCCAGCCATGAAACCACACACAGCCCACACGCTGAGCCCTGCCAAGGGTGAACGTTGCTCCCCGCATGGGCCGAATGGCACGACTGGGTTAGGGCAGAGAAGGCCCTAGGAGGCCTTCAGGGTGCTGCCCCAGCAAAGCAGTGCTCAGGCAAAGGCACTCTGCTTTCTGGAGGCTGGACGCACACTGGGGTTTCTGCTTGAGGCAGAGAGAGCTCAGCAGGGCGAGCCATGGCTGAAGGCAAAGCAGAGTGTTCTCTGGTGGAGCGATGGCACCCTGTGCTGGCTGACAAGCATGGGAGAAGCCTCACTCCAAATGAGTTCCAGAGGCCACTTCCAAGCAGGAGGCACTCTGGCTGCACAGGCTCGAGAGTCCTGCTCAGGACTTCCCTCTGGCAACAGAGTGGGTGCCAAGGGCGTGTGGGTGGGAAGGGGCTCGGAAGCCACAGGGGAGGCTTTGGGCACCCAGTGCTCTCCGATGGAAAACGCTGCAGGCCCCAGCCTCCACGCACTCCTCCAAGGCTTGGCAGTGGGAAAGCTGTCCACAGCCGAAGGCCCGAGCTCCTCCCTCGGGCCGTTCTGCCTGCCAGACCCACACTCCCTCGAAGTGTGTTCCTGAGGCAGTTGGACAGTCGGGGCAGTGGCGGCTCTCCCAGCATGGGAGCTCTGCCTAGAACATGGCTCTGTGTCCGAAGAGGATTCCCTGCACCTCAGGCACTGGGGAGAGATTTTGTGCACACAGGAGAGCCCTGGCACACGCAGGGTTTCCCCACGGAAAGCAGTGTGAGAAGGAGCCCCTGCCAGGGAAGCACGGCCCTCTCCCATAGAAGCCCTCCATGCAACAGGCCGTCATGGACTCGGCTACAGGCCTTTGTGGCTGGAGAGACTGCAGCTCCCCTGGAGGCTCTGGGTCAGTGTGCGCTCCCCTGCGAGGAAACGAGGCGTGTGGGATGATTCCCTGCCCAAGAATGGCAAGCAGCCTGCTCCTTCCAGTGAGACGCACGTGTGGTGTGAGAGGCTTGGCAGCAGAGAAGAAGCAAGAGGGGCAGCCAGAGAGGGGATGTGCATGCAGCTTGAAGGCCCCAGATCTCCTCCATCCCCACCAGGGAATGCCGGCTCTGCCCGCCAGGCCCCATTCACAGGAGGGCACCCAGCTTCAGGATCTGCCCTTTCCCAGCCATGAAACCACACACAGCCCACACGCTGAGCCCTGCCAAGGGTGAACGTTGCTCCCCGCATGGGCCGAATGGCACGACTGGGTTAGGGCAGAGAAGGCCCTAGGAGGCCTTCAGGGTGCTGCCCCAGCAAAGCAGTGCTCAGGCAAAGGCACTCTGCTTTCTGGAGGCTGGACGCACACTGGGGTTTCTGCTTGAGGCAGAGAGAGCTCAGCAGGGCGAGCCATGGCTGAAGGCAAAGCAGAGTGTTCTCTGGTGGAGCGATGGCACCCTGTGCTGGCTGACAAGCATGGGAGAAGCCTCACTCCAAATGAGTTCCAGAGGCCACTTCCAAGCAGGAGGCACTCTGGCTGCACAGGCTAGAGAGTCCTGCTCAGGACTTCCCTCTGGCAACAGAGTGGGTGCCAAGGGCGTGTGGGTGGGAAGGGGCTCGGAAGCCACAGGGGAGGCTTTGGGCACCCAGTGCTCTCCGATGGAAAACGCTGCAGGCCCCAGCCTCCACGCACTCCTCCAAGGCTTGGCAGTGGGAAAGCTGTCCACAGCCGAAGGCCCGAGCTCCTCCCTCGGGCCGTTCTGCCTGCCAGACCCACACTCCCTCGAAGTGTGTGCCTGAGGCAGTTGGACAGTCGGGGCAGTGGCGGCTCTCCCAGCATGGGAGCTCTGCCTAGAACATGGCTCTGTGTCCGAAGAGGATTCCCTGCACCTCAGGCACTGGGGAGAGATTTTGTGCACACAGGAGAGCCCTGGCACACGCAGGGTTTCCCCACGGAAAGCAGTGTGAGAAGGAGCCCCTGCCAGGGAAGCACGGCCCTCTCCCATAGAAGCCCTCCATGCAACAGGCCGTCATGGACTCGGCTACAGGCCTTTGTGGCTGGAGAGACTGCAGCTCCCCTGGAGGCTCTGGGTCAGTGTGCGCTCCCCTGCGAGGAAACGAGGCCTGTGGGATGATTCCCTGCCCAAGAATGGCAAGCAGCCTGCTCCTTCCAGTGAGACGCACGTGTGGTGTGAGAGGCTTGGCAGCAGAGAAGAAGCAAGAGGGGCAGCCAGAGAGGGGATGTGCATGCAGCTTGAAGGCCCCAGATCTCCTCCATCCCCACCAGGGAATGCCGGCTCTGCCCGCCAGGCCCCATTCACAGGAGGGCAGCCAGCCTCAGGATCTGCCCTTTCCCAGCCATGAAACCACACACAGCCCACACGCTGAGCCCTGCCAAGGGTGAACGTTGCTCCCCGCATGGGCCGAATGGCACGACTGGGTTAGGGCAGAGAAGGCCCTAGGAGGCCTTCAGGGTGCTGCCCCAGCAAAGCAGTGCTCAGGCAAAGGCACTCTGCTTTCTGGAGGCTGGACGCACACTGGGGTTTCTGCTTGAGGCAGAGAGAGCTCAGCAGGGTGAGCCATGGCTGAAGGCAAAGCAGAGTGTTCTCTGGTGGAGCGATGGCACCCTGTGCTGGCTGACAAGCATGGGAGAAGCCTCACTCCAAATGAGTTCCAGAGGCCACTTCCAAGCAGGAGGCACTCTGGCTGCACAGGCTAGAGAGTCCTGCTCAGGACTTCCCTCTGGCAACAGAGTGGGTGCCAAGGGCGTGTGGGTGGGAAGGGGCTCGGAAGAAACAGGGGAGGCTTTGGGCACCCAGTGCTCTCCGATGGAAAACGCTGCAGGCCCCAGCCTCCACGCACTCCTCCAAGGCTTGGCAGTGGGAAAGCTGTCCACAGCCGAAGGCCCGAGCTCCTCCCTCGGGCCGTTCTGCCTGCCAGACCCACACTCCCTCGAAGTGTGTGCCTGAGGCAGTTGGACAGTCGGGGCAGTGGCGGCTCTCCCAGCATGGGAGCTCTGCCTAGAACATGGCTCTGTGTCCGAAGAGGATTCCCTGCACCTCAGGCACTGGGGAGAGATTTTGTGCACACAGGAGAGCCCTGGCACACGCAGGGTTTCCCCACGGAAAGCAGTGTGAGAAGGAGCCCCTGCCAGGGAAGCACGGCCCTCTCCCATAGAAGCCCTCCATGCAACAGGCCGTCATGGACTCGGCTACAGGCCTTTGTGGCTGGAGAGACTGCAGCTCCCCTGGAGGCTCTGGGTCAGTGTGCGCTCCCCTGCGAGGAAACGAGGCGTGTGGGATGATTCCCTGCCCAAGAATGGCAAGCAGCCTGCTCCTTCCAGTGAGACGCACGTGTGGTGTGAGAGGCTTGGCAGCAGAGAAGAAGCAAGAGGGGCAGCCAGAGAGGGGATGTGCATGCAGCTTGAAGGCCCCAGATCTCCTCCATCCCCACCAGGGAATGCCGGCTCTGCCCGCCAGGCCCCATTCACAGGAGGGCAGCCAGCCTCAGGATCTGCCCTTTCCCAGCCATGAAACCACACACAGCCCACACGCTGAGCCCTGCCAAGGGTGAACGTTGCTCCCCGCATGGGCCGAATGGCACGACTGGGTTAGGGCAGAGAAGGCCCTAGGAGGCCTTCAGGGTGCTGCCCCAGCAAAGCAGTGCTCAGGCAAAGGCACTCTGCTTTCTGGAGGCTGGACGCACACTGGGGTTTCTGCTTGAGGCAGAGAGAGCTCAGCAGGGCGAGCCATGGCTGAAGGCAAAGCAGAGTGTTCTCTGGTGGAGCGATGGCACCCTGTGCTGGCTGACAAGCATGGGAGAAGCCTCACTCCAAATGAGTTCCAGAGGCCACTTCCAAGCAGGAGGCACTCTGGCTGCACAGGCTCGAGAGTCCTGCTCAGGACTTCCCTCTGGCAACAGAGTGGGTGCCAAGGGCGTGTGGGTGGGAAGGGGCTCGGAAGCCACAGGGGAGGCTTTGGGCACCCAGTGCTCTCCGATGGAAAACGCTGCAGGCCCCAGCCTCCACGCACTCCTCCAAGGCTTGGCAGTGGGAAAGCTGTCCACAGCCGAAGGCCCGAGCTCCTCCCTCGGGCCGTTCTGCCTGCCAGACCCACACTCCCTCGAAGTGTGTTCCTGAGGCAGTTGGACAGTCGGGGCAGTGGCGGCTCTCCCAGCATGGGAGCTCTGCCTAGAACATGGCTCTGTGTCCGAAGAGGATTCCCTGCACCTCAGGCACTGGGGAGAGATTTTGTGCACACAGGAGAGGCCTGGCACACGCAGGGTTTCCCCACGGAAAGCAGTGTGAGAAGGAGCCCCTGCCAGGGAAGCACGGCCCTCTCCCATAGAAGCCCTCCATGCAACAGGCCGTCATGGACTCGGCTACAGGCCTTTGTGGCTGGAGAGACTGCAGCTCCCCTGGAGGCTCTGGGTCAGTGTGCGCTCCCCTGCGAGGAAACGAGGCGTGTGGGATGATTCCCTGCCCAAGAATGGCAAGCAGCCTGCTCCTTCCAGTGAGACGCACGTGTGGTGTGAGAGGCTTGGCAGCAGAGAAGAAGCAAGAGGGGCAGCCAGAGAGGGGATGTGCATGCAGCTTGAAGGCCCCAGATCTCCTCCATCCCCACCAGGGAATGCCGGCTCTGCCCGCCAGGCCCCATTCACAGGAGGGCAGCCAGCCTCAGGATCTGCCCTTTCCCAGCCATGAAACCACACACAGCCCACACGCTGAGCCCTGCCAAGGGTGAACGTTGCTCCCCGCATGGGCCGAATGGCACGACTGGGTTAGGGCAGAGAAGGCCCTAGGAGGCCTTCAGGGTGCTGCCCCAGCAAAGCAGTGCTCAGGCAAAGGCACTCTGCTTTCTGGAGGCTGGACGCACACTGGGGTTTCTGCTTGAGGCAGAGAGAGCTCAGCAGGGTGAGCCATGGCTGAAGGCAAAGCAGAGTGTTCTCTGGTGGAGCGATGGCACCCTGTGCTGGCTGACAAGCATGGGAGAAGCCTCACTCCAAATGAGTTCCAGAGGCCACTTCCAAGCAGGAGGCACTCTGGCTGCACAGGCTAGAGAGTCCTGCTCAGGACTTCCCTCTGGCAACAGAGTGGGTGCCAAGGGCGTGTGGGTGGGAAGGGGCTCGGAAGAAACAGGGGAGGCTTTGGGCACCCAGTGCTCTCCGATGGAAAACGCTGCAGGCCCCAGCCTCCACGCACTCCTCCAAGGCTTGGCAGTGGGAAAGCTGTCCACAGCCGAAGGCCCGAGCTCCTCCCTCGGGCCGTTCTGCCTGCCAGACCCACACTCCCTCGAAGTGTGTGCCTGAGGCAGTTGGACAGTCGGGGCAGTGGCGGCTCTCCCAGCATGGGAGCTCTGCCTAGAACATGGCTCTGTGTCCGAAGAGGATTCCCTGCACCTCAGGCACTGGGGAGAGATTTTGTGCACACAGGAGAGCCCTGGCACACGCAGGGTTTCCCCACGGAAAGCAGTGTGAGAAGGAGCCCCTGCCAGGGAAGCACGGCCCTCTCCCATAGAAGCCCTCCATGCAACAGGCCGTCATGGACTCGGCTACAGGCCTTTGTGGCTGGAGAGACTGCAGCTCCCCTGGAGGCTCTGGGTCAGTGTGCGCTCCCCTGCGAGGAAACGAGGCGTGTGGGATGATTCCCTGCCCAAGAATGGCAAGCAGCCTGCTCCTTCCAGTGAGACGCACGTGTGGTGTGAGAGGCTTGGCAGCAGAGAAGAAGCAAGAGGGGCAGCCAGAGAGGGGATGTGCATGCAGCTTGAAGGCCCCAGATCTCCTCCATCCCCACCAGGGAATGCCGGCTCTGCCCGCCAGGCCCCATTCACAGGAGGGCAGCCAGCCTCAGGATCTGCCCTTTCCCAGCCATGAAACCACACACAGCCCACACGCTGAGCCCTGCCAAGGGTGAACGTTGCTCCCCGCATGGGCCGAATGGCACGACTGGGTTAGGGCAGAGAAGGCCCTAGGAGGCCTTCAGGGTGCTGCCCCAGCAAAGCAGTGCTCAGGCAAAGGCACTCTGCTTTCTGGAGGCTGGACGCACACTGGGGTTTCTGCTTGAGGCAGAGAGAGCTCAGCAGGGCGAGCCATGGCTGAAGGCAAAGCAGAGTGTTCTCTGGTGGAGCGATGGCACCCTGTGCTGGCTGACAAGCATGGGAGAAGCCTCACTCCAAATGAGTTCCAGAGGCCACTTCCAAGCAGGAGGCACTCTGGCTGCACAGGCTCGAGAGTCCTGCTCAGGACTTCCCTCTGGCAACAGAGTGGGTGCCAAGGGCGTGTGGGTGGGAAGGGGCTCGGAAGCCACAGGGGAGGCTTTGGGCACCCAGTGCTCTCCGATGGAAAACGCTGCAGGCCCCAGCCTCCACGCACTCCTCCAAGGCTTGGCAGTGGGAAAGCTGTCCACAGCCGAAGGCCCGAGCTCCTCCCTCGGGCCGTTCTGCCTGCCAGACCCACACTCCCTCGAAGTGTGTTCCTGAGGCAGTTGGACAGTCGGGGCAGTGGCGGCTCTCCCAGCATGGGAGCTCTGCCTAGAACATGGCTCTGTGTCCGAAGAGGATTCCCTGCACCTCAGGCACTGGGGAGAGATTTTGTGCACACAGGAGAGGCCTGGCACACGCAGGGTTTCCCCACGGAAAGCAGTGTGAGAAGGAGCCCCTGCCAGGGAAGCACGGCCCTCTCCCATAGAAGCCCTCCATGCAACAGGCCGTCATGGACTCGGCTACAGGCCTTTGTGGCTGGAGAGACTGCAGCTCCCCTGGAGGCTCTGGGTCAGTGTGCGCTCCCCTGCGAGGAAACGAGGCGTGTGGGATGATTCCCTGCCCAAGAATGGCAAGCAGCCTGCTCCTTCCAGTGAGACGCACGTGTGGTGTGAGAGGCTTGGCAGCAGAGAAGAAGCAAGAGGGGCAGCCAGAGAGGGGATGTGCATGCAGCTTGAAGGCCCCAGATCTCCTCCATCCCCACCAGGGAATGCCGGCTCTGCCCGCCAGGCCCCATTCACAGGAGGGCAGCCAGCCTCAGGATCTGCCCTTTCCCAGCCATGAAACCACACACAGCCCACACGCTGAGCCCTGCCAAGGGTGAACGTTGCTCCCCGCATGGGCCGAATGGCACGACTGGGTTAGGGCAGAGAAGGCCCTAGGAGGCCTTCAGGGTGCTGCCCCAGCAAAGCAGTGCTCAGGCAAAGGCACTCTGCTTTCTGGAGGCTGGACGCACACTGGGGTTTCTGCTTGAGGCAGAGAGAGCTCAGCAGGGCGAGCCATGGCTGAAGGCAAAGCAGAGTGTTCTCTGGTGGAGCGATGGCACCCTGTGCTGGCTGACAAGCATGGGAGAAGCCTCACTCCAAATGAGTTCCAGAGGCCACTTCCAAGCAGGAGGCACTCTGGCTGCACAGGCTCGAGAGTCCTGCTCAGGACTTCCCTCTGGCAACAGAGTGGGTGCCAAGGGCGTGTGGGTGGGAAGGGGCTCGGAAGCCACAGGGGAGGCTTTGGGCACCCAGTGCTCTCCGATGGAAAACGCTTCAGGCCCCAGCCTCCACGCACTCCTCCAAGGCTTGGCAGTGGGAAAGCTGTCCACAGCCGAAGGCCAGAGCTCCTCCCTCGGGCCGTTCTGCCTGCCAGACCCACACTCCCTCGAAGTGTGTTCCTGAGGCAGTTGGACAGTCGGGGCAGTGGCGGCTCTCCCAGCATGGGAGCTCTGCCTAGAACATGGCTCTGTGTCCGAAGAGGATTCCCTGCACCTCAGGCACTGGGGAGAGATTTTGTGCACACAGAAGAGCCCTGGCACACGCAAGGTTTCCCCACGGAAAGCAGTGTGAGAAGGAGCCCCTGCCAGGGAAGCACGGCCCTCTCCCATAGAAGCCCTCCATGCAACAGGCCGTCATGGACTCGGCTACAGGCCTTTGTGGCTGGAGAGACTGCAGCTCCCCTGGAGGCTCTGGGTCAGTGTGCGCTCCCCTGCGAGGAAACGAGGCCTGTGGGATGATTCCCTGCCCAAGAATGGCAAGCAGCCTGCTCCTTCCAGTGAGACGCACGTGTGGTGTGAGAGGCTTGGCAGCAGAGAAGAAGCAAGAGGGGCAGCCAGAGAGGGGATGTGCATGCAGCTTGAAGGCCCCAGATCTCCTCCATCCCCACCAGGGAATGCCGGCTCTGCCCGCCAGGCCCCATTCACAGGAGGGCAGCCAGCCTCAGGATCTGCCCTTTCCCAGCCATGAAACCACACACAGCCCACACGCTGAGCCCTGCCAAGGGTGAACGTTGCTCCCCGCATGGGCCGAATGGCACGACTGGGTTAGGGCAGAGAAGGCCCTAGGAGGCCTTCAGGGTGCTGCCCCAGCAAAGCAGTGCTCAGGCAAAGGCACTCTGCTTTCTGGAGGCTGGACGCACACTGGGGTTTCTGCTTGAGGCAGAGAGAGCTCAGCAGGGCGAGCCATGGCTGAAGGCAAAGCAGAGTGTTCTCTGGTGGAGCGATGGCACCCTGTGCTGGCTGACAAGCATGGGAGAAGCCTCACTCCAAATGAGTTCCAGAGGCCACTTCCAAGCAGGAGGCACTCTGGCTGCACAGGCTAGAGAGTCCTGCTCAGGACTTCCCTCTGGCAACCGAGTGGGTGCCAAGGGCGTGTGGGTGGGAAGGGGCTCGGAAGCCACAGGGGAGGCTTTGGGCACCCAGTGCTCTCCGATGGAAAACGCTGCAGTCTCCAGCCTCCACGCACTCCTCCAAGGCTTGGCAGTGGGAAAGCTGTCCACAGCCGAAGGCCCGAGCTCCTCCCTCGGGCCATTCTGCCTGCCAGACCCACACTCCCTCGAAGTGTGTGCCTGAGGCAGTTGGACAGTCGGGGCAGTGGCGGCTCTCCCAGCATGGGAGCTCTGCCTAGAACATGGCTCTGTGTCCGAAGAGGATTCCCTGCACCTCAGGCACTGGGGAGAGATTTTGTGCACACAGGAGAGGCCTGGCACACGCAGGGTTTCCCCACGGAAAGCAGTGTGAGAAGGAGCCCCTGCCAGGGAAGCACGGCCCTCTCCCATAGAAGCCCTCCATGCAACAGGCCGTCATGGACTCGGCTACAGGCCTTTGTGGCTGGAGAGACTGCAGCTCCCCTGGAGGCTCTGGGTCAGTGTGCGCTCCCCTGCGAGGAAACGAGGCGTGTGGGATGATTCCCTGCCCAAGAATGGCAAGCAGCCTGCTCCTTCCAGTGAGACGCACGTGTGGTGTGAGAGGCTTGGCAGCAGAGAAGAAGCAAGAGGGGCAGCCAGAGAGGGGATGTGCATGCAGCTTGAAGGCCCCAGATCTCCTCCATCCCCACCAGGGAATGCCGGCTCTGCCCGCCAGGCCCCATTCACAGGAGGGCAGCCAGCCTCAGGATCTGCCCTTTCCCAGCCATGAAACCACACACAGCCCACACGCTGAGCCCTGCCAAGGGTGAACGTTGCTCCCCGCATGGGCCGAATGGCACGACTGGGTTAGGGCAGAGAAGGCCCTAGGAGGCCTTCAGGGTGCTGCCCCAGCAAAGCAGTGCTCAGGCAAAGGCACTCTGCTTTCTGGAGGCTGGACGCACACTGGGGTTTCTGCTTGAGGCAGAGAGAGCTCAGCAGGGCGAGCCATGGCTGAAGGCAAAGCAGAGTGTTCTCTGGTGGAGCGATGGCACCCTGTGCTGGCTGACAAGCATGGGAGAAGCCTCACTCCAAATGAGTTCCAGAGGCCACTTCCAAGCAGGAGGCACTCTGGCTGCACAGGCTCGAGAGTCCTGCTCAGGACTTCCCTCTGGCAACAGAGTGGGTGCCAAGGGCGTGTGGGTGGGAAGGGGCTCGGAAGCCACAGGGGAGGCTTTGGGCACCCAGTGCTCTCCGATGGAAAACGCTGCAGGCCCCAGCCTCCACGCACTCCTCCAAGGCTTGGCAGTGGGAAAGCTGTCCACAGCCGAAGGCCCGAGCTCCTCCCTCGGGCCGTTCTGCCTGCCAGACCCACACTCCCTCGAAGTGTGTTCCTGAGGCAGTTGGACAGTCGGGGCAGTGGCGGCTCTCCCAGCATGGGAGCTCTGCCTAGAACATGGCTCTGTGTCCGAAGAGGATTCCCTGCACCTCAGGCACTGGGGAGAGATTTTGTGCACACAGGAGAGCCCTGGCACACGCAGGGTTTCCCCACGGAAAGCAGTGTGAGAAGGAGCCCCTGCCAGGGAAGCACGGCCCTCTCCCATAGAAGCCCTCCATGCAACAGGCCGTCATGGACTCGGCTACAGGCCTTTGTGGCTGGAGAGACTGCAGCTCCCCTGGAGGCTCTGGGTCAGTGTGCGCTCCCCTGCGAGGAAACGAGGCGTGTGGGATGATTCCCTGCCCAAGAATGGCAAGCAGCCTGCTCCTTCCAGTGAGACGCACGTGTGGTGTGAGAGGCTTGGCAGCAGAGAAGAAGCAAGAGGGGCAGCCAGAGAGGGGATGTGCATGCAGCTTGAAGGCCCCAGATCTCCTCCATCCCCACCAGGGAATGCCGGCTCTGCCCGCCAGGCCCCATTCACAGGAGGGCAGCCAGCCTCAGGATCTGCCCTTTCCCAGCCATGAAACCACACACAGCCCACACGCTGAGCCCTGCCAAGGGTGAACGTTGCTCCCCGCATGGGCCGAATGGCACGACTGGGTTAGGGCAGAGAAGGCCCTAGGAGGCCTTCAGGGTGCTGCCCCAGCAAAGCAGTGCTCAGGCAAAGGCACTCTGCTTTCTGGAGGCTGGACGCACACTGGGGTTTCTGCTTGAGGCAGAGAGAGCTCAGCAGGGCGAGCCATGGCTGAAGGCAAAGCAGAGTGTTCTCTGGTGGAGCGATGGCACCCTGTGCTGGCTGACAAGCATGGGAGAAGCCTCACTCCAAATGAGTTCCAGAGGCCACTTCCAAGCAGGAGGCACTCTGGCTGCACAGGCTCGAGAGTCCTGCTCAGGACTTCCCTCTGGCAACAGAGTGGGTGCCAAGGGCGTGTGGGTGGGAAGGGGCTCGGAAGCCACAGGGGAGGCTTTGGGCACCCAGTGCTCTCCGATGGAAAACGCTTCAGGCCCCAGCCTCCACGCACTCCTCCAAGGCTTGGCAGTGGGAAAGCTGTCCACAGCCGAAGGCCAGAGCTCCTCCCTCGGGCCGTTCTGCCTGCCAGACCCACACTCCCTCGAAGTGTGTTCCTGAGGCAGTTGGACAGTCGGGGCAGTGGCGGCTCTCCCAGCATGGGAGCTCTGCCTAGAACATGGCTCTGTGTCCAAAGAGGATTCCCTGCACCTCAGGCACTGGGGAGAGATTTTGTGCACACAGAAGAGCCCTGGCACACGCAAGGTTTCCCCACGGAAAGCAGTGTGAGAAGGAGCCCCTGCCAGGGAAGCACGGCCCTCTCCCATAGAAGCCCTCCATGCAACAGGCCGTCATGGACTCGGCTACAGGCCTTTGTGGCTGGAGAGACTGCAGCTCCCCTGGAGGCTCTGGGTCAGTGTGCGCTCCCCTGCGAGGAAACGAGGCCTGTGGGATGATTCCCTGCCCAAGAATGGCAAGCAGCCTGCTCCTTCCAGTGAGACGCACGTGTGGTGTGAGAGGCTTGGCAGCAGAGAAGAAGCAAGAGGGGCAGCCAGAGAGGTGATGTGCATGCAGCTTGAAGGCCCCAGATCTCCTCCATCCCCACCAGGGAATGCCGGCTCTGCCCGCCAGGCCCCATTCACAGGAGGGCAGCCAGCCTCAGGATCTGCCCTTTCCCAGCCATGAAACCACACACAGCCCACACGCTGAGCCCTGCCAAGGGTGAACGTTGCTCCCCGCATGGGCCGAATGGCACGACTGGGTTAGGGCAGAGAAGGCCCTAGGAGGCCTTCAGGGTGCTGCCCCAGCAAAGCAGTGCTCAGGCAAAGGCACTCTGCTTTCTGGAGGCTGGACGCACACTGGGGTTTCTGCTTGAGGCAGAGAGAGCTCAGCAGGGCGAGCCATGGCTGAAGGCAAAGCAGAGTGTTCTCTGGTGGAGCGATGGCACCCTGTGCTGGCTGACAAGCATGGGAGAAGCCTCACTCCAAATGAGTTCCAGAGGCCACTTCCAAGCAGGAGGCACTCTGGCTGCACAGGCTAGAGAGTCCTGCTCAGGACTTCCCTCTGGCAACCGAGTGGGTGCCAAGGGCGTGTGGGTGGGAAGGGGCTCGGAAGCCACAGGGGAGGCTTTGGGCACCCAGTGCTCTCCGATGGAAAACGCTGCAGTCTCCAGCCTCCACGCACTCCTCCAAGGCTTGGCAGTGGGAAAGCTGTCCACAGCCGAAGGCCCGAGCTCCTCCCTCGGGCCATTCTGCCTGCCAGACCCACACTCCCTCGAAGTGTGTGCCTGAGGCAGTTGGACAGTCGGGGCAGTGGCGGCTCTCCCAGCATGGGAGCTCTGCCTAGAACATGGCTCTGTGTCCGAAGAGGATTCCCTGCACCTCAGGCACTGGGGAGAGATTTTGTGCACACAGGAGAGGCCTGGCACACGCAGGGTTTCCCCACGGAAAGCAGTGTGAGAAGGAGCCCCTGCCAGGGAAGCACGGCCCTCTCCCATAGAAGCCCTCCATGCAACAGGCCGTCATGGACTCGGCTACAGGCCTTTGTGGCTGGAGAGACTGCAGCTCCCCTGGAGGCTCTGGGTCAGTGTGCACTCCCCTACGAGGAAACGAGGCGTGTGGGATGATTCCCTGCCCAAGAATGGCAAGCAGCCTGCTCCTTCCAGTGAGACGCACGTGTGGTGTGAGAGGCTTGGCAGCAGAGAAGAAGCAAGAGGGGCAGCCAGAGAGGGGATGTGCATGCAGCTTGAAGGCCCCAGATCTCCTCCATCCCCACCAGGGAATGCCGGCTCTGCCCGCCAGGCCCCATTCACAGGAGGGCAGCCAGCCTCAGGATCTGCCCTTTCCCAGCCATGAAACCACACACAGCCCACACGCTGAGCCCTGCCAAGGGTGAACGTTGCTCCCTGCATGGGCCGAATGGCACGACTGGGTTAGGGCAGAGAAGGCCCTAGGAGGCCTTCAGGGTGCTGCCCCAGCAAAGCAGTGCTCAGGCAAAGGCACTCTGCTTTCTGGAGGCTGGACGCACACTGGGGTTTCTGCTTGAGGCAGAGAGAGCTCAGCAGGGCGAGCCATGGCTGAAGGCAAAGCAGAGTGTTCTCTGGTGGAGCGATGGCACCCTGTGCTGGCTGACAAGCATGGGAGAAGCCTCACTCCAAATGAGTTCCAGAGGCCACTTCCAAGCAGGAGGCACTCTGGCTGCACAGGCTCGAGAGTCCTGCTCAGGACTTCCCTCTGGCAACAGAGTGGGTGCCAAGGGCGTGTGGGTGGGAAGGGGCTCGGAAGCCACAGGGGAGGCTTTGGGCACCCAGTGCTCTCCGATGGAAAACGCTGCAGGCCCCAGCCTCCACGCACTCCTCCAAGGCTTGGCAGTGGGAAAGCTGTCCACAGCCGAAGGCCCGAGCTCCTCCCTCGGGCCGTTCTGCCTGCCAGACCCACACTCCCTCGAAGTGTGTTCCTGAGGCAGTTGGACAGTCGGGGCAGTGGCGGCTCTCCCAGCATGGGAGCTCTGCCTAGAACATGGCTCTGTGTCCGAAGAGGATTCCCTGCACCTCAGGCACTGGGGAGAGATTTTGTGCACACAGGAGAGCCCTGGCACACGCAGGGTTTCCCCACGGAAAGCAGTGTGAGAAGGAGCCCCTGCCAGGGAAGCACGGCCCTCTCCCATAGAAGCCCTCCATGCAACAGGCCGTCATGGACTCGGCTACAGGCCTTTGTGGCTGGAGAGACTGCAGCTCCCCTGGAGGCTCTGGGTCAGTGTGCGCTCCCCTGCGAGGAAACGAGGCCTGTGGGATGATTCCCTGCCCAAGAATGGCAAGCAGCCTGCTCCTTCCAGTGAGACGCACGTGTGGTGTGAGAGGCTTGGCAGCAGAGAAGAAGCAAGAGGGGCAGCCAGAGAGGGGATGTGCATGCAGCTTGAAGGCCCCAGATCTCCTCCATCCCCACCAGGGAATGCCGGCTCTGCCCGCCAGGCCCCATTCACAGGAGGGCACCCAGCTTCAGGATCTGCCCTTTCCCAGCCATGAAACCACACACAGCCCACACGCTGAGCCCTGCCAAGGGTGAACGTTGCTCCCCGCATGGGCCGAATGGCACGACTGGGTTAGGGCAGAGAAGGCCCTAGGAGGCCTTCAGGGTGCTGCCCCAGCAAAGCAGTGCTCAGGCAAAGGCACTCTGCTTTCTGGAGGCTGGACGCACACTGGGGTTTCTGCTTGAGGCAGAGAGAGCTCAGCAGGGCGAGCCATGGCTGAAGGCAAAGCAGAGTGTTCTCTGGTGGAGCGATAGCACCCTGTGCTGGCTGACAAGCATGGGAGAAGCCTCACTCCAAATGAGTTCCAGAGGCCACTTCCAAGCAGGAGGCACTCTGGCTGCACAGGCTCGAGAGTCCTGCTCAGGACTTCCCTCTGGCAACAGAGTGGGTGCCAAGGGCGTGTGGGTGGGAAGGGGCTCGGAAGCCACAGGGGAGGCTTTGGGCACCCAGTGCTCTCCGATGGAAAACGCTGCAGGCCCCAGCCTCCACGCACTCCTCCAAGGCTTGGCAGTGGGAAAGCTGTCCACAGCCGAAGGCCCGAGCTCCTCCCTCGGGCCGTTCTGCCTGCCAGACCCACACTCCCTCGAAGTGTGTGCCTGAGGCAGTTGGACAGTCGGGGCAGTGGCGGCTCTCCCAGCATGGGAGCTCTGCCTAGAACATGGCTCTGTGTCCGAAGAGGATTCCCTGCACCTCAGGCACTGGGGAGAGATTTTGTGCACACAGGAGAGCCCTGGCACACGCAGGGTTTCCCCACGGAAAGCAGTGTGAGAAGGAGCCCCTGCCAGGGAAGCACGGCCCTCTCCCATAGAAGCCCTCCATGCAACAGGCCGTCATGGACTCGGCTACAGGCCTTTGTGGCTGGAGAGACTGCAGCTCCCCTGGAGGCTCTGGGTCAGTGTGCGCTCCCCTGCGAGGAAACGAGGCCTGTGGGATGATTCCCTGCCCAAGAATGGCAAGCAGCCTGCTCCTTCCAGTGAGACGCACGTGTGGTGTGAGAGGCTTGGCAGCAGAGAAGAAGCAAGAGGGGCAGCCAGAGAGGGGATGTGCATGCAGCTTGAAGGCCCCAGATCTCCTCCATCCCCACCAGGGAATGCCGGCTCTGCCCGCCAGGCCCCATTCACAGGAGGGCAGCCAGCCTCAGGATCTGCCCTTTCCCAGCCATGAAACCACACACAGCCCACACGCTGAGCCCTGCCAAGGGTGAACGTTGCTCCCCGCATGGGCCGAATGGCACGACTGGGTTAGGGCAGAGAAGGCCCTAGGAGGCCTTCAGGGTGCTGCCCCAGCAAAGCAGTGCTCAGGCAAAGGCACTCTGCTTTCTGGAGGCTGGACGCACACTGGGGTTTCTGCTTGAGGCAGAGAGAGCTCAGCAGGGTGAGCCATGGCTGAAGGCAAAGCAGAGTGTTCTCTGGTGGAGCGATGGCACCCTGTGCTGGCTGACAAGCATGGGAGAAGCCTCACTCCAAATGAGTTCCAGAGGCCACTTCCAAGCAGGAGGCACTCTGGCTGCACAGGCTAGAGAGTCCTGCTCAGGACTTCCCTCTGGCAACAGAGTGGGTGCCAAGGGCGTGTGGGTGGGAAGGGGCTCGGAAGAAACAGGGGAGGCTTTGGGCACCCAGTGCTCTCCGATGGAAAACGCTGCAGGCCCCAGCCTCCACGCACTCCTCCAAGGCTTGGCAGTGGGAAAGCTGTCCACAGCCGAAGGCCCGAGCTCCTCCCTCGGGCCGTTCTGCCTGCCAGACCCACACTCCCTCGAAGTGTGTGCCTGAGGCAGTTGGACAGTCGGGGCAGTGGCGGCTCTCCCAGCATGGGAGCTCTGCCTAGAACATGGCTCTGTGTCCGAAGAGGATTCCCTGCACCTCAGGCACTGGGGAGAGATTTTGTGCACACAGGAGAGCCCTGGCACACGCAGGGTTTCCCCACGGAAAGCAGTGTGAGAAGGAGCCCCTGCCAGGGAAGCACGGCCCTCTCCCATAGAAGCCCTCCATGCAACAGGCCGTCATGGACTCGGCTACAGGCCTTTGTGGCTGGAGAGACTGCAGCTCCCCTGGAGGCTCTGGGTCAGTGTGCGCTCCCCTGCGAGGAAACGAGGCGTGTGGGATGATTCCCTGCCCAAGAATGGCAAGCAGCCTGCTCCTTCCAGTGAGACGCACGTGTGGTGTGAGAGGCTTGGCAGCAGAGAAGAAGCAAGAGGGGCAGCCAGAGAGGGGATGTGCATGCAGCTTGAAGGCCCCAGATCTCCTCCATCCCCACCAGGGAATGCCGGCTCTGCCCGCCAGGCCCCATTCACAGGAGGGCAGCCAGCCTCAGGATCTGCCCTTTCCCAGCCATGAAACCACACACAGCCCACACGCTGAGCCCTGCCAAGGGTGAACGTTGCTCCCCGCATGGGCCGAATGGCACGACTGGGTTAGGGCAGAGAAGGCCCTAGGAGGCCTTCAGGGTGCTGCCCCAGCAAAGCAGTGCTCAGGCAAAGGCACTCTGCTTTCTGGAGGCTGGACGCACACTGGGGTTTCTGCTTGAGGCAGAGAGAGCTCAGCAGGGCGAGCCATGGCTGAAGGCAAAGCAGAGTGTTCTCTGGTGGAGCGATGGCACCCTGTGCTGGCTGACAAGCATGGGAGAAGCCTCACTCCAAATGAGTTCCAGAGGCCACTTCCAAGCAGGAGGCACTCTGGCTGCACAGGCTCGAGAGTCCTGCTCAGGACTTCCCTCTGGCAACAGAGTGGGTGCCAAGGGCGTGTGGGTGGGAAGGGGCTCGGAAGCCACAGGGGAGGCTTTGGGCACCCAGTGCTCTCCGATGGAAAACGCTGCAGGCCCCAGCCTCCACGCACTCCTCCAAGGCTTGGCAGTGGGAAAGCTGTCCACAGCCGAAGGCCCGAGCTCCTCCCTCGGGCCGTTCTGCCTGCCAGACCCACACTCCCTCGAAGTGTGTTCCTGAGGCAGTTGGACAGTCGGGGCAGTGGCGGCTCTCCCAGCATGGGAGCTCTGCCTAGAACATGGCTCTGTGTCCGAAGAGGATTCCCTGCACCTCAGGCACTGGGGAGAGATTTTGTGCACACAGGAGAGGCCTGGCACACGCAGGGTTTCCCCACGGAAAGCAGTGTGAGAAGGAGCCCCTGCCAGGGAAGCACGGCCCTCTCCCATAGAAGCCCTCCATGCAACAGGCCGTCATGGACTCGGCTACAGGCCTTTGTGGCTGGAGAGACTGCAGCTCCCCTGGAGGCTCTGGGTCAGTGTGCGCTCCCCTGCGAGGAAACGAGGCGTGTGGGATGATTCCCTGCCCAAGAATGGCAAGCAGCCTGCTCCTTCCAGTGAGACGCACGTGTGGTGTGAGAGGCTTGGCAGCAGAGAAGAAGCAAGAGGGGCAGCCAGAGAGGGGATGTGCATGCAGCTTGAAGGCCCCAGATCTCCTCCATCCCCACCAGGGAATGCCGGCTCTGCCCGCCAGGCCCCATTCACAGGAGGGCAGCCAGCCTCAGGATCTGCCCTTTCCCAGCCATGAAACCACACACAGCCCACACGCTGAGCCCTGCCAAGGGTGAACGTTGCTCCCCGCATGGGCCGAATGGCACGACTGGGTTAGGGCAGAGAAGGCCCTAGGAGGCCTTCAGGGTGCTGCCCCAGCAAAGCAGTGCTCAGGCAAAGGCACTCTGCTTTCTGGAGGCTGGACGCACACTGGGGTTTCTGCTTGAGGCAGAGAGAGCTCAGCAGGGCGAGCCATGGCTGAAGGCAAAGCAGAGTGTTCTCTGGTGGAGCGATGGCACCCTGTGCTGGCTGACAAGCATGGGAGAAGCCTCACTCCAAATGAGTTCCAGAGGCCACTTCCAAGCAGGAGGCACTCTGGCTGCACAGGCTCGAGAGTCCTGCTCAGGACTTCCCTCTGGCAACAGAGTGGGTGCCAAGGGCGTGTGGGTGGGAAGGGGCTCGGAAGCCACAGGGGAGGCTTTGGGCACCCAGTGCTCTCCGATGGAAAACGCTTCAGGCCCCAGCCTCCACGCACTCCTCCAAGGCTTGGCAGTGGGAAAGCTGTCCACAGCCGAAGGCCAGAGCTCCTCCCTCGGGCCGTTCTGCCTGCCAGACCCACACTCCCTCGAAGTGTGTTCCTGAGGCAGTTGGACAGTCGGGGCAGTGGCGGCTCTCCCAGCATGGGAGCTCTGCCTAGAACATGGCTCTGTGTCCGAAGAGGATTCCCTGCACCTCAGGCACTGGGGAGAGATTTTGTGCACACAGAAGAGCCCTGGCACACGCAAGGTTTCCCCACGGAAAGCAGTGTGAGAAGGAGCCCCTGCCAGGGAAGCACGGCCCTCTCCCATAGAAGCCCTCCATGCAACAGGCCGTCATGGACTCGGCTACAGGCCTTTGTGGCTGGAGAGACTGCAGCTCCCCTGGAGGCTCTGGGTCAGTGTGCGCTCCCCTGCGAGGAAACGAGGCCTGTGGGATGATTCCCTGCCCAAGAATGGCAAGCAGCCTGCTCCTTCCAGTGAGACGCACGTGTGGTGTGAGAGGCTTGGCAGCAGAGAAGAAGCAAGAGGGGCAGCCAGAGAGGGGATGTGCATGCAGCTTGAAGGCCCCAGATCTCCTCCATCCCCACCAGGGAATGCCGGCTCTGCCCGCCAGGCCCCATTCACAGGAGGGCAGCCAGCCTCAGGATCTGCCCTTTCCCAGCCATGAAACCACACACAGCCCACACGCTGAGCCCTGCCAAGGGTGAACGTTGCTCCCCGCATGGGCCGAATGGCACGACTGGGTTAGGGCAGAGAAGGCCCTAGGAGGCCTTCAGGGTGCTGCCCCAGCAAAGCAGTGCTCAGGCAAAGGCACTCTGCTTTCTGGAGGCTGGACGCACACTGGGGTTTCTGCTTGAGGCAGAGAGAGCTCAGCAGGGCGAGCCATGGCTGAAGGCAAAGCAGAGTGTTCTCTGGTGGAGCGATGGCACCCTGTGCTGGCTGACAAGCATGGGAGAAGCCTCACTCCAAATGAGTTCCAGAGGCCACTTCCAAGCAGGAGGCACTCTGGCTGCACAGGCTAGAGAGTCCTGCTCAGGACTTCCCTCTGGCAACCGAGTGGGTGCCAAGGGCGTGTGGGTGGGAAGGGGCTCGGAAGCCACAGGGGAGGCTTTGGGCACCCAGTGCTCTCCGATGGAAAACGCTGCAGTCTCCAGCCTCCACGCACTCCTCCAAGGCTTGGCAGTGGGAAAGCTGTCCACAGCCGAAGGCCCGAGCTCCTCCCTCGGGCCATTCTGCCTGCCAGACCCACACTCCCTCGAAGTGTGTGCCTGAGGCAGTTGGACAGTCGGGGCAGTGGCGGCTCTCCCAGCATGGGAGCTCTGCCTAGAACATGGCTCTGTGTCCGAAGAGGATTCCCTGCACCTCAGGCACTGGGGAGAGATTTTGTGCACACAGGAGAGGCCTGGCACACGCAGGGTTTCCCCACGGAAAGCAGTGTGAGAAGGAGCCCCTGCCAGGGAAGCACGGCCCTCTCCCATAGAAGCCCTCCATGCAACAGGCCGTCATGGACTCGGCTACAGGCCTTTGTGGCTGGAGAGACTGCAGCTCCCCTGGAGGCTCTGGGTCAGTGTGCGCTCCCCTGCGAGGAAACGAGGCGTGTGGGATGATTCCCTGCCCAAGAATGGCAAGCAGCCTGCTCCTTCCAGTGAGACGCACGTGTGGTGTGAGAGGCTTGGCAGCAGAGAAGAAGCAAGAGGGGCAGCCAGAGAGGGGATGTGCATGCAGCTTGAAGGCCCCAGATCTCCTCCATCCCCACCAGGGAATGCCGGCTCTGCCCGCCAGGCCCCATTCACAGGAGGGCAGCCAGCCTCAGGATCTGCCCTTTCCCAGCCATGAAACCACACACAGCCCACACGCTGAGCCCTGCCAAGGGTGAACGTTGCTCCCCGCATGGGCCGAATGGCACGACTGGGTTAGGGCAGAGAAGGCCCTAGGAGGCCTTCAGGGTGCTGCCCCAGCAAAGCAGTGCTCAGGCAAAGGCACTCTGCTTTCTGGAGGCTGGACGCACACTGGGGTTTCTGCTTGAGGCAGAGAGAGCTCAGCAGGGCGAGCCATGGCTGAAGGCAAAGCAGAGTGTTCTCTGGTGGAGCGATGGCACCCTGTGCTGGCTGACAAGCATGGGAGAAGCCTCACTCCAAATGAGTTCCAGAGGCCACTTCCAAGCAGGAGGCACTCTGGCTGCACAGGCTCGAGAGTCCTGCTCAGGACTTCCCTCTGGCAACAGAGTGGGTGCCAAGGGCGTGTGGGTGGGAAGGGGCTCGGAAGCCACAGGGGAGGCTTTGGGCACCCAGTGCTCTCCGATGGAAAACGCTGCAGGCCCCAGCCTCCACGCACTCCTCCAAGGCTTGGCAGTGGGAAAGCTGTCCACAGCCGAAGGCCCGAGCTCCTCCCTCGGGCCGTTCTGCCTGCCAGACCCACACTCCCTCGAAGTGTGTTCCTGAGGCAGTTGGACAGTCGGGGCAGTGGCGGCTCTCCCAGCATGGGAGCTCTGCCTAGAACATGGCTCTGTGTCCGAAGAGGATTCCCTGCACCTCAGGCACTGGGGAGAGATTTTGTGCACACAGGAGAGCCCTGGCACACGCAGGGTTTCCCCACGGAAAGCAGTGTGAGAAGGAGCCCCTGCCAGGGAAGCACGGCCCTCTCCCATAGAAGCCCTCCATGCAACAGGCCGTCATGGACTCGGCTACAGGCCTTTGTGGCTGGAGAGACTGCAGCTCCCCTGGAGGCTCTGGGTCAGTGTGCGCTCCCCTGCGAGGAAACGAGGCGTGTGGGATGATTCCCTGCCCAAGAATGGCAAGCAGCCTGCTCCTTCCAGTGAGACGCACGTGTGGTGTGAGAGGCTTGGCAGCAGAGAAGAAGCAAGAGGGGCAGCCAGAGAGGGGATGTGCATGCAGCTTGAAGGCCCCAGATCTCCTCCATCCCCACCAGGGAATGCCGGCTCTGCCCGCCAGGCCCCATTCACAGGAGGGCAGCCAGCCTCAGGATCTGCCCTTTCCCAGCCATGAAACCACACACAGCCCACACGCTGAGCCCTGCCAAGGGTGAACGTTGCTCCCCGCATGGGCCGAATGGCACGACTGGGTTAGGGCAGAGAAGGCCCTAGGAGGCCTTCAGGGTGCTGCCCCAGCAAAGCAGTGCTCAGGCAAAGGCACTCTGCTTTCTGGAGGCTGGACGCACACTGGGGTTTCTGCTTGAGGCAGAGAGAGCTCAGCAGGGCGAGCCATGGCTGAAGGCAAAGCAGAGTGTTCTCTGGTGGAGCGATGGCACCCTGTGCTGGCTGACAAGCATGGGAGAAGCCTCACTCCAAATGAGTTCCAGAGGCCACTTCCAAGCAGGAGGCACTCTGGCTGCACGGGCTCGAGAGTCCTGCTCAGGACTTCCCTCTGGCAACAGAGTGGGTGCCAAGGGCGTGTGGGTGGGAAGGGGCTCGGAAGCCACAGGGGAGGCTTTGGGCACCCAGTGCTCTCCGATGGAAAACGCTTCAGGCCCCAGCCTCCACGCACTCCTCCAAGGCTTGGCAGTGGGAAAGCTGTCCACAGCCGAAGGCCAGAGCTCCTCCCTCGGGCCGTTCTGCCTGCCAGACCCACACTCCCTCGAAGTGTGTTCCTGAGGCAGTTGGACAGTCGGGGCAGTGGCGGCTCTCCCAGCATGGGAGCTCTGCCTAGAACATGGCTCTGTGTCCAAAGAGGATTCCCTGCACCTCAGGCACTGGGGAGAGATTTTGTGCACACAGAAGAGCCCTGGCACACGCAAGGTTTCCCCACGGAAAGCAGTGTGAGAAGGAGCCCCTGCCAGGGAAGCACGGCCCTCTCCCATAGAAGCCCTCCATGCAACAGGCCGTCATGGACTCGGCTACAGGCCTTTGTGGCTGGAGAGACTGCAGCTCCCCTGGAGGCTCTGGGTCAGTGTGCGCTCCCCTGCGAGGAAACGAGGCCTGTGGGATGATTCCCTGCCCAAGAATGGCAAGCAGCCTGCTCCTTCCAGTGAGACGCACGTGTGGTGTGAGAGGCTTGGCAGCAGAGAAGAAGCAAGAGGGGCAGCCAGAGAGGTGATGTGCATGCAGCTTGAAGGCCCCAGATCTCCTCCATCCCCACCAGGGAATGCCGGCTCTGCCCGCCAGGCCCCATTCACAGGAGGGCAGCCAGCCTCAGGATCTGCCCTTTCCCAGCCATGAAACCACACACAGCCCACACGCTGAGCCCTGCCAAGGGTGAACGTTGCTCCCCGCATGGGCCGAATGGCACGACTGGGTTAGGGCAGAGAAGGCCCTAGGAGGCCTTCAGGGTGCTGCCCCAGCAAAGCAGTGCTCAGGCAAAGGCACTCTGCTTTCTGGAGGCTGGACGCACACTGGGGTTTCTGCTTGAGGCAGAGAGAGCTCAGCAGGGCGAGCCATGGCTGAAGGCAAAGCAGAGTGTTCTCTGGTGGAGCGATGGCACCCTGTGCTGGCTGACAAGCATGGGAGAAGCCTCACTCCAAATGAGTTCCAGAGGCCACTTCCAAGCAGGAGGCACTCTGGCTGCACAGGCTCGAGAGTCCTGCTCAGGACTTCCCTCTGGCAACAGAGTGGGTGCCAAGGGCGTGTGGGTGGGAAGGGGCTCGGAAGCCACAGGGGAGGCTTTGGGCACCCAGTGCTCTCCGATGGAAAACGCTGCAGGCCCCAGCCTCCACGCACTCCTCCAAGGCTTGGCAGTGGGAAAGCTGTCCACAGCCGAAGGCCCGAGCTCCTCCCTCGGGCCGTTCTGCCTGCCAGACCCACACTCCCTCGAAGTGTGTTCCTGAGGCAGTTGGACAGTCGGGGCAGTGGCGGCTCTCCCAGCATGGGAGCTCTGCCTAGAACATGGCTCTGTGTCCGAAGAGGATTCCCTGCACCTCAGGCACTGGGGAGAGATTTTGTGCACACAGGAGAGCCCTGGCACACGCAGGGTTTCCCCACGGAAAGCAGTGTGAGAAGGAGCCCCTGCCAGGGAAGCACGGCCCTCTCCCATAGAAGCCCTCCATGCAACAGGCCGTCATGGACTCGGCTACAGGCCTTTGTGGCTGGAGAGACTGCAGCTCCCCTGGAGGCTCTGGGTCAGTGTGCACTCCCCTGCGAGGAAACGAGGCGTGTGGGATGATTCCCTGCCCAAGAATGGCAAGCAGCCTGCTCCTTCCAGTGAGACGCACGTGTGGTGTGAGAGGCTTGGCAGCAGAGAAGAAGCAAGAGGGGCAGCCAGAGAGGGGATGTGCATGCAGCTTGAAGGCCCCAGATCTCCTCCATCCCCACCAGGGAATGCCGGCTCTGCCCGCCAGGCCCCATTCACAGGAGGGCAGCCAGCCTCAGGATCTGCCCTTTCCCAGCCATGAAACCACACACAGCCCACACGCTGAGCCCTGCCAAGGGTGAACGTTGCTCCCCGCATGGGCCGAATGGCACGACTGGGTTAGGGCAGAGAAGGCCCTAGGAGGCCTTCAGGGTGCTGCCCCAGCAAAGCAGTGCTCAGGCAAAGGCACTCTGCTTTCTGGAGGCTGGACGCACACTGGGGTTTCTGCTTGAGGCAGAGAGAGCTCAGCAGGGCGAGCCATGGCTGAAGGCAAAGCAGAGTGTTCTCTGGTGGAGCGATGGCACCCTGTGCTGGCTGACAAGCATGGGAGAAGCCTCACTCCAAATGAGTTCCAGAGGCCACTTCCAAGCAGGAGGCACTCTGGCTGCACAGGCTCGAGAGTCCTGCTCAGGACTTCCCTCTGGCAACAGAGTGGGTGCCAAGGGCGTGTGGGTGGGAAGGGGCTCGGAAGCCACAGGGCAGGCTTTGGGCACCCAGTGCTCTCCGATGGAAAACGCTGCAGGCCCCAGCCTCCACGCACTCCTCCAAGGCTTGGCAGTGGGAAAGCTGTCCACAGCCGAAGGCCCGAGCTCCTCCCTCGGGCCGTTCTGCCTGCCAGACCCACACTCCCTCGAAGTGTGTTCCTGAGGCAGTTGGACAGTCGGGGCAGTGGCGGCTCTCCCAGCATGGGAGCTCTGCCTAGAACATGGCTCTGTGTCCGAAGAGGATTCCCTGCACCTCAGGCACTGGGGAGAGATTTTGTGCACACAGGAGAGGCCTGGCACACGCAGGGTTTCCCCACGGAAAGCAGTGTGAGAAGGAGCCCCTGCCAGGGAAGCACGGCCCTCTCCCATAGAAGCCCTCCATGCAACAGGCCGTCATGGACTCGGCTACAGGCCTTTGTGGCTGGAGAGACTGCAGCTCCCCTGGAGGCTCTGGGTCAGTGTGCGCTCCCCTGCGAGGAAACGAGGCGTGTGGGATGATTCCCTGCCCAAGAATGGCAAGCAGCCTGCTCCTTCCAGTGAGACGCACGTGTGGTGTGAGAGGCTTGGCAGCAGAGAAGAAGCAAGAGGGGCAGCCAGAGAGGGGATGTGCATGCAGCTTGAAGGCCCCAGATCTCCTCCATCCCCACCAGGGAATGCCGGCTCTGCCCGCCAGGCCCCATTCACAGGAGGGCAGCCAGCCTCAGGATCTGCCCTTTCCCAGCCATGAAACCACACACAGCCCACACGCTGAGCCCTGCCAAGGGTGAACGTTGCTCCCCGCATGGGCCGAATGGCACGACTGGGTTAGGGCAGAGAAGGCCCTAGGAGGCCTTCAGGGTGCTGCCCCAGCAAAGCAGTGCTCAGGCAAAGGCACTCTGCTTTCTGGAGGCTGGACGCACACTGGGGTTTCTGCTTGAGGCAGAGAGAGCTCAGCAGGGCGAGCCATGGCTGAAGGCAAAGCAGAGTGTTCTCTGGTGGAGCGATGGCACCCTGTGCTGGCTGACAAGCATGGGAGAAGCCTCACTCCAAATGAGTTCCAGAGGCCACTTCCAAGCAGGAGGCACTCTGGCTGCACAGGCTCGAGAGTCCTGCTCAGGACTTCCCTCTGGCAACAGAGTGGGTGCCAAGGGCGTGTGGGTGGGAAGGGGCTCGGAAGCCACAGGGCAGGCTTTGGGCACCCAGTGCTCTCCGATGGAAAACGCTGCAGGCCCCAGCCTCCACGCACTCCTCCAAGGCTTGGCAGTGGGAAAGCTGTCCACAGCCGAAGGCCCGAGCTCCTCCCTCGGGCCGTTCTGCCTGCCAGACCCACACTCCCTCGAAGTGTGTGCCTGAGGCAGTTGGACAGTCGGGGCAGTGGCGGCTCTCCCAGCATGGGAGCTCTGCCTAGAACATGGCTCTGTGTCCGAAGAGGATTCCCTGCACCTCAGGCACTGGGGAGAGATTTTGTGCACACAGGAGAGCCCTGGCACACGCAGGGTTTCCCCACGGAAAGCAGTGTGAGAAGGAGCCCCTGCCAGGGAAGCACGGCCCTCTCCCATAGAAGCCCTCCATGCAACAGGCCGTCATGGACTCGGCTACAGGCCTTTGTGGCTGGAGAGACTGCAGCTCCCCTGGAGGCTCTGGGTCAGTGTGCGCTCCCCTGCGAGGAAACGAGGCGTGTGGGATGATTCCCTGCCCAAGAATGGCAAGCAGCCTGCTCCTTCCAGTGAGACGCACGTGTGGTGTGAGAGGCTTGGCAGCAGAGAAGAAGCAAGAGGGGCAGCCAGAGAGGGGATGTGCATGCAGCTTGAAGGCCCCAGATCTCCTCCATCCCCACCAGGGAATGCCGGCTCTGCCCGCCAGGCCCCATTCACAGGAGGGCAGCCAGCCTCAGGATCTGCCCTTTCCCAGCCATGAAACCACACACAGCCCACACGCTGAGCCCTGCCAAGGGTGAACGTTGCTCCCCGCATGGGCCGAATGGCACGACTGGGTTAGGGCAGAGAAGGCCCTAGGAGGCCTTCAGGGTGCTGCCCCAGCAAAGCAGTGCTCAGGCAAAGGCACTCTGCTTTCTGGAGGCTGGACGCACACTGGGGTTTCTGCTTGAGGCAGAGAGAGCTCAGCAGGGCGAGCCATGGCTGAAGGCAAAGCAGAGTGTTCTCTGGTGGAGCGATGGCACCCTGTGCTGGCTGACAAGCATGGGAGAAGCCTCACTCCAAATGAGTTCCAGAGGCCACTTCCAAGCAGGAGGCACTCTGGCTGCACAGGCTCGAGAGTCCTGCTCAGGACTTCCCTCTGGCAACCGAGTGGGTGCCAAGGGCGTGTGGGTGGGAAGGGGCTCGGAAGCCACAGGGGAGGCTTTGGGCACCCAGTGCTCTCCGATGGAAAACGCTGCAGGCCCCAGCCTCCACGCACTCCTCCAAGGCTTGGCAGTGGGAAAGCTGTCCACAGCCGAAGGCCCGAGCTCCTCCCTCGGGCCATTCTGCCTGCCAGACCCACACTCCCTCGAAGTGTGTGCCTGAGGCAGTTGGACAGTCGGGGCAGTGGCGGCTCTCCCAGCATGGGAGCTCTGCCTAGAACATGGCTCTGTGTCCGAAGAGGATTCCCTGCACCTCAGGCACTGGGGAGAGATTTTGTGCACACAGGAGAGGCCTGGCACACGCAGGGTTTCCCCACGGAAAGCAGTGTGAGAAGGAGCCCCTGCCAGGGAAGCACGGCCCTCTCCCATAGAAGCCCTCCATGCAAGAGGCCGTCATGGACTCGGCTACAGGCCTTTGTGGCTGGAGAGACTGCAGCTCCCCTGGAGGCTCTGGGTCAGTGTGCACTCCCCTGCGAGGAAACGAGGCGTGTGGGATGATTCCCTGCCCAAGAATGGCAAGCAGCCTGCTCCTTCCAGTGAGACGCACGTGTGGTGTGAGAGGCTTGGCAGCAGAGAAGAAGCAAGAGGGGCAGCCAGAGAGGGGATGTGCATGCAGCTTGAAGGCCCCAGATCTCCTCCATCCCCACCAGGGAATGCCGGCTCTGCCCGCCAGGCCCCATTCACAGGAGGGCAGCCAGCCTCAGGATCTGCCCTTTCCCAGCCATGAAACCACACACAGCCCACACGCTGAGCCCTGCCAAGGGTGAACGTTGCTCCCCGCATGGGCCGAATGGCACGACTGGGTTAGGGCAGAGAAGGCCCTAGGAGGCCTTCAGGGTGCTGCCCCAGCAAAGCAGTGCTCAGGCAAAGGCACTCTGCTTTCTGGAGGCTGGACGCACACTGGGGTTTCTGCTTGAGGCAGAGAGAGCTCAGCAGGGCGAGCCATGGCTGAAGGCAAAGCAGAGTGTTCTCTGGTGGAGCGATGGCACCCTGTGCTGGCTGACAAGCATGGGAGAAGCCTCACTCCAAATGAGTTCCAGAGGCCACTTCCAAGCAGGAGGCACTCTGGCTGCACAGGCTCGAGAGTCCTGCTCAGGACTTCCCTCTGGCAACAGAGTGGGTGCCAAGGGCGTGTGGGTGGGAAGGGGCTCGGAAGCCACAGGGCAGGCTTTGGGCACCCAGTGCTCTCCGATGGAAAACGCTGCAGGCCCCAGCCTCCACGCACTCCTCCAAGGCTTGGCAGTGGGAAAGCTGTCCACAGCCGAAGGCCCGAGCTCCTCCCTCGGGCCGTTCTGCCTGCCAGACCCACACTCCCTCGAAGTGTGTTCCTGAGGCAGTTGGACAGTCGGGGCAGTGGCGGCTCTCCCAGCATGGGAGCTCTGCCTAGAACATGGCTCTGTGTCCGAAGAGGATTCCCTGCACCTCAGGCACTGGGGAGAGATTTTGTGCACACAGGAGAGGCCTGGCACACGCAGGGTTTCCCCACGGAAAGCAGTGTGAGAAGGAGCCCCTGCCAGGGAAGCACGGCCCTCTCCCATAGAAGCCCTCCATGCAACAGGCCGTCATGGACTCGGCTACAGGCCTTTGTGGCTGGAGAGACTGCAGCTCCCCTGGAGGCTCTGGGTCAGTGTGCGCTCCCCTGCGAGGAAACGAGGCGTGTGGGATGATTCCCTGCCCAAGAATGGCAAGCAGCCTGCTCCTTCCAGTGAGACGCACGTGTGGTGTGAGAGGCTTGGCAGCAGAGAAGAAGCAAGAGGGGCAGCCAGAGAGGGGATGTGCATGCAGCTTGAAGGCCCCAGATCTCCTCCATCCCCACCAGGGAATGCCGGCTCTGCCCGCCAGGCCCCATTCACAGGAGGGCAGCCAGCCTCAGGATCTGCCCTTTCCCAGCCATGAAACCACACACAGCCCACACGCTGAGCCCTGCCAAGGGTGAACGTTGCTCCCCGCATGGGCCGAATGGCACGACTGGGTTAGGGCAGAGAAGGCCCTAGGAGGCCTTCAGGGTGCTGCCCCAGCAAAGCAGTGCTCAGGCAAAGGCACTCTGCTTTCTGGAGGCTGGACGCACACTGGGGTTTCTGCTTGAGGCAGAGAGAGCTCAGCAGGGCGAGCCATGGCTGAAGGCAAAGCAGAGTGTTCTCTGGTGGAGCGATGGCACCCTGTGCTGGCTGACAAGCATGGGAGAAGCCTCACTCCAAATGAGTTCCAGAGGCCACTTCCAAGCAGGAGGCACTCTGGCTGCACAGGCTCGAGAGTCCTGCTCAGGACTTCCCTCTGGCAACAGAGTGGGTGCCAAGGGCGTGTGGGTGGGAAGGGGCTCGGAAGCCACAGGGCAGGCTTTGGGCACCCAGTGCTCTCCGATGGAAAACGCTGCAGGCCCCAGCCTCCACGCACTCCTCCAAGGCTTGGCAGTGGGAAAGCTGTCCACAGCCGAAGGCCCGAGCTCCTCCCTCGGGCCGTTCTGCCTGCCAGACCCACACTCCCTCGAAGTGTGTGCCTGAGGCAGTTGGACAGTCGGGGCAGTGGCGGCTCTCCCAGCATGGGAGCTCTGCCTAGAACATGGCTCTGTGTCCGAAGAGGATTCCCTGCACCTCAGGCACTGGGGAGAGATTTTGTGCACACAGGAGAGCCCTGGCACACGCAGGGTTTCCCCACGGAAAGCAGTGTGAGAAGGAGCCCCTGCCAGGGAAGCACGGCCCTCTCCCATAGAAGCCCTCCATGCAACAGGCCGTCATGGACTCGGCTACAGGCCTTTGTGGCTGGAGAGACTGCAGCTCCCCTGGAGGCTCTGGGTCAGTGTGCGCTCCCCTGCGAGGAAACGAGGCGTGTGGGATGATTCCCTGCCCAAGAATGGCAAGCAGCCTGCTCCTTCCAGTGAGACGCACGTGTGGTGTGAGAGGCTTGGCAGCAGAGAAGAAGCAAGAGGGGCAGCCAGAGAGGGGATGTGCATGCAGCTTGAAGGCCCCAGATCTCCTCCATCCCCACCAGGGAATGCCGGCTCTGCCCGCCAGGCCCCATTCACAGGAGGGCAGCCAGCCTCAGGATCTGCCCTTTCCCAGCCATGAAACCACACACAGCCCACACGCTGAGCCCTGCCAAGGGTGAACGTTGCTCCCCGCATGGGCCGAATGGCACGACTGGGTTAGGGCAGAGAAGGACCTAGGAGGCCTTCAGGGTGCTGCCCCAGCAAAGCAGTGCTCAGGCAAAGGCACTCTGCTTTCTGGAGGCTGGACGCACACTGGGGTTTCTGCTTGAGGCAGAGAGAGCTCAGCAGGGCGAGCCATGGCTGAAGGCAAAGCAGAGTGTTCTCTGGTGGAGCGATGGCACCCTGTGCTGGCTGACAAGCATGGGAGAAGCCTCACTCCAAATGAGTTCCAGAGGCCACTTCCAAGCAGGAGGCACTCTGGCTGCACAGGCTAGAGAGTCCTGCTCAGGACTTCCCTCTGGCAACCGAGTGGGTGCCAAGGGCGTGTGGGTGGGAAGGGGCTCGGAAGCCACAGGGGAGGCTTTGGGCACCCAGTGCTCTCCGATGGAAAACGCTGCAGGCCCCAGCCTCCACGCACTCCTCCAAGGCTTGGCAGTGGGAAAGCTGTCCACAGCCGAAGGCCCGAGCTCCTCCCTCGGGCCGTTCTGCCTGCCAGACCCACACTCCCTCGAAGTGTGTTCCTGAGGCAGTTGGACAGTCGGGGCAGTGGCGGCTCTCCCAGCATGGGAGCTCTGCCTAGAACATGGCTCTGTGTCCGAAGAGGATTCCCTGCACCTCAGGCACTGGGGAGAGATTTTGTGCACACAGGAGAGGCCTGGCACACGCAGGGTTTCCCCACGGAAAGCAGTGTGAGAAGGAGCCCCTGCCAGGGAAGCACGGCCCTCTCCCATAGAAGCCCTCCATGCAACAGGCCGTCATGGACTCGGCTACAGGCCTTTGTGGCTGGAGAGACTGCAGCTCCCCTGGAGGCTCTGGGTCAGTGTGCGCTCCCCTGCGAGGAAACGAGGCGTGTGGGATGATTCCCTGCCCAAGAATGGCAAGCAGCCTGCTCCTTCCAGTGAGACGCACGTGTGGTGTGAGAGGCTTGGCAGCAGAGAAGAAGCAAGAGGGGCAGCCAGAGAGGGGATGTGCATGCAGCTTGAAGGCCCCAGATCTCCTCCATCCCCACCAGGGAATGCCGGCTCTGCCCGCCAGGCCCCATTCACAGGAGGGCAGCCAGCCTCAGGATCTGCCCTTTCCCAGCCATGAAACCACACACAGCCCACACGCTGAGCCCTGCCAAGGGTGAACGTTGCTCCCCGCATGGGCCGAATGGCACGACTGGGTTAGGGCAGAGAAGGCCCTAGGAGGCCTTCAGGGTGCTGCCCCAGCAAAGCAGTGCTCAGGCAAAGGCACTCTGCTTTCTGGAGGCTGGACGCACACTGGGGTTTCTGCTTGAGGCAGAGAGAGCTCAGCAGGGCGAGCCATGGCTGAAGGCAAAGCAGAGTGTTCTCTGGTGGAGCGATGGCACCCTGTGCTGGCTGACAAGCATGGGAGAAGCCTCACTCCAAATGAGTTCCAGAGGCCACTTCCAAGCAGGAGGCACTCTGGCTGCACAGGCTCGAGAGTCCTGCTCAGGACTTCCCTCTGGCAACAGAGTGGGTGCCAAGGGTCGTGTGGGTGGGAAGGGGCTCGGAAGCCACAGGGCAGGCTTTGGGCACCCAGTGCTCTCCGATGGAAAACGCTGCAGGCCCCAGCCTCCACGCACTCCTCCAAGGCTTGGCAGTGGGAAAGCTGTCCACAGCCGAAGGCCCGAGCTCCTCCCTCGGGCCGTTCTGCCTGCCAGACCCACACTCCCTCGAAGTGTGTGCCTGAGGCAGTTGGACAGTCGGGGCAGTGGCGGCTCTCCCAGCATGGGAGCTCTGCCTAGAACATGGCTCTGTGTCCGAAGAGGATTCCCTGCACCTCAGGCACTGGGGAGAGATTTTGTGCACACAGGAGAGCCCTGGCACACGCAGGGTTTCCCCACGGAAAGCAGTGTGAGAAGGAGCCCCTGCCAGGGAAGCACGGCCCTCTCCCATAGAAGCCCTCCATGCAACAGGCCGTCATGGACTCGGCTACAGGCCTTTGTGGCTGGAGAGACTGCAGCTCCCCTGGAGGCTCTGGGTCAGTGTGCGCTCCCCTGCGAGGAAACGAGGCGTGTGGGATGATTCCCTGCCCAAGAATGGCAAGCAGCCTGCTCCTTCCAGTGAGACGCACGTGTGGTGTGAGAGGCTTGGCAGCAGAGAAGAAGCAAGAGGGGCAGCCAGAGAGGGGATGTGCATGCAGCTTGAAGGCCCCAGATCTCCTCCATCCCCACCAGGGAATGCCGGCTCTGCCCGCCAGGCCCCATTCACAGGAGGGCAGCCAGCCTCAGGATCTGCCCTTTCCCAGCCATGAAACCACACACAGCCCACACGCTGAGCCCTGCCAAGGGTGAACGTTGCTCCCCGCATGGGCCGAATGGCACGACTGGGTTAGGGCAGAGAAGGCCCTAGGAGGCCTTCAGGGTGCTGCCCCAGCAAAGCAGTGCTCAGGCAAATGCACTCTGCTTTCTGGAGGCTGGACGCACACTGGGGTTTCTGCTTGAGGCAGAGAGAGCTCAGCAGGGCGAGCCATGGCTGAAGGCAAAGCAGAGTGTTCTCTGGTGGAGCGATGGCACCCTGTGCTGGCTGACAAGCATGGGAGAAGCCTCACTCCAAATGAGTTCCAGAGGCCACTTCCAAGCAGGAGGCACTCTGGCTGCACAGGCTCGAGAGTCCTGCTCAGGACTTCCCTCTGGCAACCGAGTGGGTGCCAAGGGCGTGTGGGTGGGAAGGGGCTCGGAAGCCACAGGGGAGGCTTTGGGCACCCAGTGCTCTCCGATGGAAAACGCTGCAGGCCCCAGCCTCCACGCACTCCTCCAAGGCTTGGCAGTGGGAAAGCTGTCCACAGCCGAAGGCCCGAGCTCCTCCCTCGGGCCATTCTGCCTGCCAGACCCACACTCCCTCGAAGTGTGTGCCTGAGGCAGTTGGACAGTCGGGGCAGTGGCGGCTCTCCCAGCATGGGAGCTCTGCCTAGAACATGGCTCTGTGTCCGAAGAGGATTCCCTGCACCTCAGGCACTGGGGAGAGATTTTGTGCACACAGGAGAGGCCTGGCACACGCAGGGTTTCCCCACGGAAAGCAGTGTGAGAAGGAGCCCCTGCCAGGGAAGCACGGCCCTCTCCCATAGAAGCCCTCCATGCTAAGAGGCCGTCATGGACTCGGCTACAGGCCTTTGTGGCTGGAGAGACTGCAGCTCCCCTGGAGGCTCTGGGTCAGTGTGCACTCCCCTGCGAGGAAACGAGGCGTGTGGGATGATTCCCTGCCCAAGAATGGCAAGCAGCCTGCTCCTTCCAGTGAGACGCACGTGTGGTGTGAGAGGCATGGCAGCAGAGAAGAAGCAAGAGGGGCCGCCAGAGAGGGGATGTGCATGCAGCTTGAAGGCCCCAGATCTCCTCCATCCCCACCAGGGAATGCCGGCTCTGCCCGCCAGGCCCCATTCACAGGAGGGCAGCCAGCCTCAGGATCTGCCCTTTCCCAGCCATGAAACCACACACAGCCCACACGCTGAGCCCTGCCAAGGGTGAACGTTGCTCCCCGCATGGGCCGAATGGCACGACTGGGTTAGGGCAGAGAAGGCCCTAGGAGGCCTTCAGGGTGCTGCCCCAGCAAAGCAGTGCTCAGGCAAGGCACTCTGCTTTCTGGAGGCTGGACGCACACTGGGGTTTCTGCTTGAGGCAGAGAGAGCTCAGCAGGGCGAGCCATGGCTGAAGCAAAGCAGAGTGTTCTCTGGTGGAGCGATGGCACCCTGTGCTGGCTGACAAGCATGGGGAGAAGCCTCACTCCAAATGAGTTCCAGAGGCCACTTCCAGCAGGAGGCACTCTGGCTGCACAGGCTCGAGAGTCCTGCTCAGGACTTCCCTCTGGCAACAGAGTGGGTGCCAAGGGA
>NW_026648412.1:0-80829 GCF_030028045.1 Hippopotamus amphibius kiboko | reverse complement strand
TCATTTGTCTTTCCTTCTTTGCTTCTTCCTTCCTCCCTCCCTCCACCCCTTCCTCGCTTCCTTCCTTCCTTCCTTCCTTCCTTCCTTCCTTCCTTCCTTCCTTTCTGTAGAGTAGTAGCTGCAGTAGTGGAAGTATAGTTGATTGACAATAGTGTGTTAGTTTCAGGTGCACAGCAGGGAGATACTATTTTCCATAGATGATGTATTTTCAGGTTTATTTCCATAATGGGGTACCAGAAGATACTGACTCTTATTCCCTGTGCTATTCTCTATATCCTCGTTACTTGATCTCTTTTCTGTATTGTACGGTGTGTCTGTTCATCGCAGCTCCCAACTTATTCTTCCACTCCTCCCTTTCGCCTTGGGTAAGCATCAGTTTGTGTTCTACGTCTGTGACTCTGTTTCTGTTTTGCACATAGATTCATTGGTATTATTGTTTAGATTCCACATATCTCTCTCCCTCGCTGTTGGACTTACTTCACTAAGTGTAATCTTCTCTAGGTCCATCCTTTTTGCTGCACATGGCACTATTTCATTCTTTTTTGATGGCTGAGTAATATTCCACAGTACGTTTTCCATGTCTTGGCTATAGCACATAGTGCTGCTGTGAACATGGGGGTTCATGTCTCTTTTCAAGGTATAGTTTCTCTCTTTCCCGGGTGTGTCCCGAGGATTGGGATTGCTGGATCATATGATAGCTTGTCTTTCTCCTCTTTCTGTATTTCGTCACTGATCTCTCTCTCTCTCTAAGTGATTAGTGATTTACTTCTATGTACTTGTGCTTGGGGAGCACAGCTGATGAACAATATCGTGTGAATTTCACATGCACAGCAAAGGGAGACTATTTTCCATGGCTAATATTTTTTCGGCTTGATTTCTAGTGCAGTTTGCTAGAAGATAGTGAATATTATTCCCCGAGTTATTCTGTATATCCTTGCTGCTTTCTCCCTCACACATAGTAGTGTGTATCCATTCCTTTCAGCTTCTGATTTATGACTCCACTTCTCCCTTTCCCCTTGGGGAACCATCATTTGGTTTTCTATGTCTGTGAGTCTGTTTCGCACATAGATTCATGTGGAATAGGTTTTAGTTTCCACATATCTTGTCCTTTTCTGTCGGACTTCTTTCGCTAAGTCTAGTAGTCTCTGGGACCATCCTTGTGGTGGCTAATGGCAATATTTCATTCTTTTTCCTCATGGCTGAGAAATAATCCATGCTACACAGATACCACATCTTGTGCCAGCCGTCTGCTGATGGGCGGTTGTGTATTTTCCACCTTGGCTATTGCACATAATGCTGCTGCGAACATGGAGGTACTCGTATCGTTTGGCATTAGAGTTTCGTCTTTTCCGGGCACGTACCCAGGAATGGGACTGCTGGATCATATGGAAGCTCTCCTTTGGCCTCTTGAAATCTGAACCTCCACCCTCACCCCCACCCCCACCCCCAGCCCCACGCAATCACACTCACATGAGACTGGATGTTTTCTCTTGATGACAGGCGATTTATGTCTCTGGGGCAGTAGAGCGCCCCCACCCCATTCGGACCACACCTCGCCCCTTTCGCATCCTGCGTTTCTGTTTCTCTCTTGCCGGCTTCTTACCCACCGCCCCCAGTCCCAGCCCAGTGGTTCGCCTGACCGCCTTGCAGCACAGCGCACCAGTCTGGCAAGCTCACCCACCACCCTGCCCCGATGGCGTCCTCTCCCACCATCCTCCTCGCACCACAGCCCACTCACATACCCGGCTTGCCACCCGCCCTTCCTCCTAGCCGGCAGGCTCGGCCCACTCTACCCCGCACCACACCCTTGTACCCCAGGCCCGACTCTCACACGCCCTGCCTGGAAGTCTCCCTTCCGCCAGCGCTCCTCAGACCCCCTGCTACTCCAGCTCCCCCCGTACCCCAGATCTGACCTACCCGCACACACGTACCAGCACCGGTGCCACCACCGTCCCAAGCTTCTGCAGAGCCTCTGCCTGAGTGGCCAGCAGCTCTCCCGGCCAGGTCCCTGCAAGCCCAATACCTCCGTGCCCGCCCC
Source organism: Hippopotamus amphibius kiboko (assembly GCF_030028045.1). Lineage (NCBI taxonomy): Eukaryota > Metazoa > Chordata > Mammalia > Artiodactyla > Hippopotamidae > Hippopotamus > Hippopotamus amphibius. The sequence continues at coordinate 78,791 of NW_026648412.1, read as the reverse complement.
TGCTCCAGCCAGACACCCCAGGCCCTTCCTCCCACCTCCCAGCAAGCGGCTCACCACCACCCTCTCTCCACAGGGCTGTTTTGCTCCGTTCCCTAATCCACATGGGGTGACCACCACCAACGGCCACGAACACCTTCCTCCCGCACTGTCACACAGCCCCAAGGTACCAGCAAGGCCACCGAGGAAACTTCCTGCAGTGATGGGAAGCCCCATCTGCCCACTCTCGCTCCTTTCCACAGGGGACCTGCAGTTGTCCAAATGCACCGAGTGTGACACCACCACGGCAGGTCGGTGCACGTCACCGGCTGTCCCGTTTGCCTCTGAAGGAAACAATCTGTGAGCAGACGTTAAAGCCTTTGGCGACAGAGGTGCCCAAGCTTGGGCTGAATGGGGACTGAGGACTTACCTTGGGGAGAATCCTTAGGAGAAGGTGAGGACGGGCTGCGAAGGAGGACAGCGCATATCCTGGATAGACAGACAGGAACGGTGAGAATGGGAAACCATGAGAAGTCATGTCTAGGGGAGCGGTGTATGTGTGCGCGCGCGCACGTGGGTGTGTGTCTTTGCTCTGGGGGAGGGAGGGACGTATGCACGGTCACATTCTTGCCTCACTGTGATAGGGTTGAGAGCGTTGGTCACGCACCTGGAATGCGATATTAGCTGGTGGTCCACCCTGTCACGCATCTGCTTCCACCGCATCCCACCTGCTTGGCTCCGTCTTCACGGCTGACCTCCGGTATCTGCCTGCGCTCTGACTTCCACTGCCTGGCGGTGTAACTCCTGGCACGTGTTTGGATTCATTTTCACATCTCTGCCTCCGGGGTGCCTTGGTCCGCCTCTCTGCTCCCATGGCCCGCTCAAGACCAGGACGCCCTTGGAGCCCACCACCGGGCCACGGGAGTCACAGGCAGTCCAGGACCTGGCCCACGAGGAAGCGGCCGGAGTCCCTGCAAGTGGCCCGACTTGGAGATGGAGATCCCTCTCCTGCACCTTCCCGATGGATCCGCGTCGCAGGTGCTGGCACTCAATGGGACCCTCCACCCCCACCCCTCCATGCCGACCCCCCCCCACCGCCATCCGCACCCCCACCCCCACCCCCATCCCCACCTGCACTGCCATCACCCCCCCGCCCCACCCGCACTGTCATCACCACCACTGCCGCCACCACCACCACCTTTACCACAAACAGCAGCAGCAGCAGCAGCAGCAGCAGCGGCTCCAGCCCCAGCACCGCACCAGGACTGCCACCGCCGCCACCAGGGGCAGCAGAGGCAGCAGCAGCAGCAGCACCAACACCAGCCCCTCAGGAAGGAAGACGGGATGGGTCGTCAGCGGTGAGATGCGTCGTGGCAGAAGTCGTGCTGCCGGAGAGTCCAAACGCAGGTGGGGGCGTTTGCTCGTGGCCACAGCCTCGGCGGGGAGAGAGGCTGCCCCGGGCCGTCGTGTTTGGGGCTGAGGCAAGGGTCCGAGAAGGAGGAGGCGGGATGTGGAGGGCCTGGCGTGGGCGAGCGCTCCAGTGCGGCCAAAAGGGTTGCGTGGCAGGGCTTGGGCTGGAGGTGGACGGTGGCGGGCGGCTGCTGGCGGGGCTCCGAGGCGGCGGAGCAAGCGTGGGCCGGCTAAAAGGGGGCGCGGGACGGTGGGAGGCCGAGAGGCAGAAGAAGGGCTTCCCTGACCGGGAATCGAACCCGGGCCGCGGCGGTGAGAGCGCCGAATCCTAACCACTAGACCACCAGGGAGCGCCAGGCCTGCCGCTCGCTGCTCCTCGCCCCATAGCGCCCGCGCCGCGCCACCTCGGCGCCAAGACCCGGCTCCCCCAAGTCCAGTCCCCGCGCCGCTCCTGGCAGTGCACGTGCCCTCGCGTTCTTCCTGCTGGCCGCAGCCGCAAAACACTGCGCGCCTGCTTCTCGCACACACGCGAAAAGCCGCGAAGGGCCAGCTAGCTCCCCGCTCCCGGCTCTCCCTCCCAGGCCCGGGGCCCGAGGCCCGCGGAGCTCGGCAAAAGGTCGGCCCACTGCGTTGGCCGGGAATCGAACCCGGGTCAACTGCTTGGAAGGCAGCTATGCTCACCACTATACCACCAACGCTGCACAGCCCGGGCCGCCCGCAGACGCCGGCCCCGGGCTCGCCCGACCGCACTCTCGCCGCCGCCTCGGCCGCCGTCTCCTCCTCCTCGTCCTCCTCCTCCTCCTCCTGTCCCTCCTCCTCCTCCTCCTGGTCCTCCTCCCCCTCCTCCCCCTCCTCCGCCTCCGCCGCCTGGAGCAGCCCTGCCCCGACGCCCCGCCAGCCGGCAGCTCCGTGCTGCCACAGGCGACACCAACGACCGCCCGGAGCCCCAGCCGCGCCAGCCCTCCGCAGCTGCCCTAGTCCACCGGCCCGACCGCCTCAGGGGGGCGCTCTCGCTGCCTTGCTGCTCCCGGGGCCTCGGCTTCACGCCGCGGGCCACCCCCCGCCCCCGCCCTCACCCCCACCCCGGGGGACGCGTCCTCCAGCACCTGGCTCCCCAAGGCCCTTCTCCCCCCGGCGCGGGGCCAGGCCGCCTCCCGCACCGACAGGGGACGGCGCTCATCCGCCACCCACCCGGCCCGCCCGCTGTGCAGAGCTGCGCGGCTGTGCGGCGCTCCGCAAGGAGCCCAGTGAGGCCGCCCCTTCGGACGGGCCGCGATGTCGTCGGGCGGTTGTGGGGTCGAGAGGAGGCCCTGGCTCGCCGTGGCGACCGAGCGCCCGGCGAGGAGGAAGGGCTGGAGGGCTGCAGGGGGTGCAGGGCGGGCAGGCTAGGCACGCGCTGGCCTCGCTGGAGGGCGGACGGCGACGGGAGGAGAAGGGCCCTTGGGGGCCGGGCGGCAGGACCGAGCGCGGCGCCGGCCATCAAAAAGAGGGCGTGCTGCCTCCCCGTCGGGGAATCGAACCCCGGTCTCCCGCGTGACAGGCGGGGATACTCACCACTATACTAACGAGGACGGCGGCGACCGCCGGGGCGCCCGGCCGCTCTGGGCTGCCTGCCGGCGCCTCCCTCTGCCCTCTGCCCTCTGCCCACCACGGACGCCGGGCGCGTGCCCGACCCGACCCGACACCAAACCAACCGCGTCGTCCAAAGCAGCAGCCCCCGGCCCCGACAGGGACGCGGACCCGCGTGGCGCTGACACCTGCCAGTGCGCGCTGCCTGTTGCCTCCAACGCGGGGATCGCGCCGGGTGCAGGGGGCCCGACAGGCCAAGCGAGGCTTCGAGGAGGGCCTGGGCGTGCGCCGTGCCCCGTCCGGCGAAGAGAGGCGCGGGAGGGTGCTGCCGGCACGCGCTGGCCCGACGCGGCCGGGCGCGGTCCGGGGCCAGGGGTGGGCGAGGCCGCCACCGCGCCGGAGCCAGGCGCGTCGGCAGGCCTCGCTCGCCGTCGGCCACCGCGCGCCCGGTGCGTTGCTCAGCCAGACGGCCGCCCGCCTGGCGCGGAGCACCGCGTCCAGCCAAGGGCACCGCTGTTGGCGTCGCGGCGGGTCCCAGCCAGCCGAGCGGCGACGCGCCCGCTCCGGCCCGCCGTCAGGATGGCCGAGCGGTCTAAGGCGCTGCGTTCAGGTCGCAGTCTCCCCTGGAGGCGTGGGTTCGAATCCCACTCCTGACAAGCCAGCCTTTTGGCCCGCCCCACTAACGCACCCGTCCCTCTGGCAGCCCTTGACCGCCTTCCTCTCCGTTGGCGCACTGCACTCTTGCGGCCTCTCCAAACTCAGGCCCGGACATCCGTGCCTCTCACACGCGGGACCCTCTCCGCCACGGCCGCGCTTCCTGCCCACCCGCCCGCGGGCTTGGCAGAAATGGCCCAGTTGGAAGCCTCCCGGACACACGCCCTCCCGCCCAGCCAGTACGCCCCCTCCTACCTGCACCCACACCACCAACCTTCAGTCCTTCGCACCACATCTTTCCTCACCTGCTTGCTTGCTGCTGCTGCTGCTGCTGCTGCTGCTGCTAGTTTTTCTCCTTCCCTCCCTCCCTTCCTTCCTTCCGCCCTCCGTCCCTCGCTCCCACTCCCACTGCACCCGCTGCACCCCGCCACCGCCACACACACACCAGACGCGGGTGCAAAGCCCTCGACTCCTCGCCCGCCTTCCGCCTGCCCGACTTCTGCCTGGTGAACAGCGGGCTCACTCTCCCAGCCTTGCTGCCACGTCCGCCACCAGCAGCTCTCCCTCCGTCCAACATCCTGTCCCTTGCGCCAGCCCCGCCGGCCCGCCTGCCCATTCCATTCCCCCCACGGCCACGCGGAGGTGGCCGACGCCGTCTTGCCGGCCTGGGGTGCGTGCCCTCGGTGCGTATTGGCCTTGGGGCCTCGGCTGGGCCACAGCTGCCTGCCTCCCAGCACGCAGGCAGCCCAGCTTCCTGCTGGGCCAGGGACCACCGGGCCCTCCCTGCAGGAGGCCTGGCGCAGGAGTCGCTCCCGGGAAGAGTGCTCCAGCGAGGAGAGAGCGCGCGCCCTGGACGCCCCGTCACCCGCCCACAGACGTCCGGCCCTCAGCCCGGGCCACCCCCTTGGGCGCCACAGCGCACGTTGCCCGGGGAAGCCGCTGCCCCGGCCGGACCTAACCGCACCCTGGCGCGTCGCTCCTCTCACGACCAACGCCTCAGAGCGGGACCCCTCGGGAGAGGGCTGGGCCAGAGCGCAGCAGCGAGGCCCAGGCACCTGTGGTCCTTGGGCCTGAGCGTCTGCTCGGTGGCGGCGGCGCTCCCGGGGGCCCATCTCCGGCGCTCGCGGCCCCGACCCCGGCCCCGCGCGAGCTCCGATGCCTGCCCCACTCCCATCCCACCCCCACCCCTGGCCGCCCTCGCCCGCCCCGCAGCGGCAAGAAAGCCAGCCGCCAGAGGGACTTGGGGTCGGGACCTGGCGGTCACCGAGACGAAACTCGGCCCTCAGCCGCAGCCGCCGCGCCTCGCCTCGCCTCGCCTCGCCGGCCCTGCCTGCGATTCGGGCGCGGGTCGGGCTGCTTCCGCTCCTGGCTTCCTCTGGCGACAGCGACAGCCTCGCGGCGGCCGTGGACGGCAGAGAAAGCGCAGGATGGGCCGAGCCCGCCTGCGTCCCTCCGTCCCTCTGTCCTCTCGACCGCCTGGCGCCCTGGGGTCGCCCACGTGCCCGGAGCCTGTCACTGGGGTGGGCCGTCGGCCTCCTGCGCAAACGGAGCAGAGGCCCTCGGGCAAGCGGCGCCCAGTATCGGGCTCTTGGCTGCGAGCAGCGCTGGGGCAGCATCGGGCGCCGGGCGCCCTCGGTGCATGGGTGGTTCAGTGGTAGAATTCTCGCCTGCCACGCGGGAGGCCCGGGTTCGATTCCCGGCCCATGCAGCCGCAGCGTCGCCTTTTGGTTCCCGCAGCCCCAAAGCGGAGCTAGGCGTCCCCGCTCCCACGCCCAAGGCACCGGGCCTGCCACAGCTCGCTCCCACCCGCAGCTCTCCACCGCACCTGCCGGCCTGTCCTTCCCACGCGGACGCCCCCCCACCCGACACACACTGCGGAGCCAAGCCTCCACCACCTGACACCTCGCGCGCTCTGCCACTCTAGCGCCCGGACACCTTGCTTGGGCTTGTGCTCTTCCTCACCCTGACCCCACACTTGCGTCACTCCTTGCCCCGTAAGCAATACCCCACACTAGCACCGGCGCGCCCCATCTCTTCACCTTTCACCACCTCTCCAAGCTCTCTGGCTCCCTCTGCCCACACTCCGAAAACGATACCGTGTTTGCACAACCAGCAGCAAGGAAGGTGCCACCTCGGGCAGTGATACAGCCCATTGTCCTAGAGAGTCCCCGAAGCATTGTCTTGCACGAGGAGTTCCAGAGAAGTCCACGATGCCATGGCAAACCGCACTCTGTATTCATGTTTTGTCCCTCAGCAGAAATATGTTTCCAACACCGCCCACTCCTCCACCACTAGTACCACCACCACCATCACCACCCCCACGACCACCCCCCCTCCCCTGAACCTCTCCTCCTACCGACAGCATCATGGCTGCTCCGGACAGCACCACCACCTCAGGCCGCGCCCTCACCACCACCGCTACTCCACCCAACACCCCCATCCCACCCCCTATCTCCCCACTCCTTCCCTGATCCTTTCCAATTCCTACGTTGTCAAAGATCCTACTCTTGCATTTCTCCCGGTGGCCTCCTTGATCTGTTTGGATTGTTTGTGTTTGTTTGTTTGTGTCCTAGCTAAGTAGAAGTAGAGTTGATTTACAATACTGTGTTCGTGTCAGGTGTACAGCGAAGCGATTCAGTGAAATGTGCTTTTTCAGGTTATTTTCCAGTACGGTTTCTTAGGAGATATGAAGCTAGTTCCCGGTGCTAGGCAGTAAAATCCTTGCTGCTTCTCTGCTTTAGGGATACTGTTGCCTCTCCTTTAACCCCAACCCCACCTCCAAATATGTCCCTCCCCTACACTTTCCCCTTGGGTAACCACACGTGTGTTTTCTACGTCTGTGAGTCTCTCTTTGTTTTGCACAAAGGTTCACTTCGTTGCAGTTTTTAGATTCCACGTACCTTTATCCTCAGTCAGACTTACTTTACTAAGTGTAATATTCTCTAGGACCATCCAGGTTGCGCCAAATGGCAAGGTTTCATTGCTTTCTATGGCTGAGGAATGTTGCATACTACACATGCAGCACATCTTCTTTTTCTTTCTTCCTTAAGAGCTTTTACTGAGATACAATGGACATACGATAAACTGCATATATTGAAAGTGTACAATTTGATACTTCTTTTCTTATTAGTAATGTATATATGGCAATCCCAACCTGCCAGTTCATCCCACCACAACCCCCCGCCCCCCTTTCCCCACTTGGTGTCTATATGTCTGTTCTCTACATCTGTGTCTCTATTTCTGCCTTGCAAACCGGTTGATGGGTACCGTTTTTCTTTATTCCGTTTACATGTGTTAACACACGATATTTGTTTTTCTCTTTCTGACTCACTTCACTCTGTATGACAGTCTCTAGGTCCATCCATGTCTCGACAAATGTCCCAACTGCGTTCCTTTTTACAGCTGAGTAATATTCAATCGCGTATATGTACCACATCTTCTTTACCCATTCACCTGTTGATGGACATTTAGGTTGCTTCCACGTCCCGGCTCTTGTAAATAGTGCTGCAGTGAACACTGGCGTGCACGTACAGCACATCTTCTTGCGACTGCCGTCTGTTGATGAGCACTTGGGTGTTTTCCACGTCTTGGCTATGGCACACAGTGCTGCTATGAACATGAGGGTGCATGCATCTTTTCAAATTAGAGCTTTTGTCTTTTCCAGATGTGTACTGAGGATTGGGATTGCTAGATCATATGACAGCTCACCTGTCCTTCTTTCTTTTTTCTTTCTTCGCTTCTTCCTTGCTTGCTTTTTCTTTCTTTCATTTCCTTTCCTTCCTTCCTTCTTCCTTCCTTTATTTCTTGCTTCTATCCTTCCTTCCTTCTTTCTTGCTTGCTTGCTTCTTCCTTTGCTGCTTGCTTGGTTTTTCTTTCTTTCATTTGTCTTTCCTTCTTTGCTTCTTCCTTCCTCCCTCCCTCCACCCCTTCCTCGCTCCCTTCCTTCCTTCCTTCCTTCCTTCCTTCCTTCCTTCCTTCCTTTCTGTAGAGTAGTAGCTGCAGTAGTGGAAGTATAGTTGATTGACAATAGTGTGTTAGTTTCAGGTGCACAGCAGGGAGATACTATTTTCCATAGATGATGTATTTTCAGGTTTATTTCCATAATGGGGTACCAGAAGATACTGACTCTTATTCCCTGTGCTATTCTCTATATCCTCGTTACTTGATCTCTTTTCTGTATTGTACGGTGTGTCTGTTCATCGCAGCTCCCAACTTATTCTTCCACTCCTCCCTTTCGCCTTGGGTAAGCATCAGTTTGTGTTCTACGTCTGTGACTCTGTTTCTGTTTTGCACATAGATTCATTGGTATTATTGTTTAGATTCCACATATCTCTCTCCCTCGCTGTTGGACTTACTTCACTAAGTGTAATCTTCTCTAGGTCCATCCTTTTTGCTGCACATGGCACTATTTCATTCTTTTTTGATGGCTGAGTAATATTCCACAGTACGTTTTCCATGTCTTGGCTATAGCACATAGTGCTGCTGTGAACATGGGGGTTCATGTCTCTTTTCAAGGTATAGTTTCTCTCTTTCCCGGGTGTGTCCCGAGGATTGGGATTGCTGGATCATATGATAGCTTGTCTTTCTCCTCTTTCTGTATTTCGTCACTGATCTCTCTCTCTCTCTAAGTGATTAGTGATTTACTTCTATGTACTTGTGCTTGGGGAGCACAGCTGATGAACAATATCGTGTGAATTTCACATGCACAGCAAAGGGAGACTATTTTCCATGGCTAATATTTTTTCGGCTTGATTTCTAGTGCAGTTTGCTAGAAGATAGTGAATATTATTCCCCGAGTTATTCTGTATATCCTTGCTGCTTTCTCCCTCACACATAGTAGTGTGTATCCATTCCTTTCAGCTTCTGATTTATGACTCCACTTCTCCCTTTCCCCTTGGGGAACCATCATTTGGTTTTCTATGTCTGTGAGTCTGTTTCGCACATAGATTCATGTGGAATAGGTTTTAGTTTCCACATATCTTGTCCTTTTCTGTCGGACTTCTTTCGCTAAGTCTAGTAGTCTCTGGGACCATCCTTGTGGTGGCTAATGGCAATATTTCATTCTTTTTCCTCATGGCTGAGAAATAATCCATGCTACACAGATACCACATCTTGTGCCAGCCGTCTGCTGATGGGCGGTTGTGTATTTTCCACCTTGGCTATTGCACATAATGCTGCTGCGAACATGGAGGTACTCGTATCGTTTGGCATTAGAGTTTCGTCTTTTCCGGGCACGTACCCAGGAATGGGACTGCTGGATCATATGGAAGCTCTCCTTTGGCCTCTTGAAATCTGAACCTCCACCCTCACCCCCACCCCCACCCCCAGCCCCACGCAATCACACTCACATGAGACTGGATGTTTTCTCTTGATGACAGGCGATTTATGTCTCTGGGGCAGTAGAACGCCCCCACCCCATTCGGACCACACCTCGCCCCTTTCGCATCCTGCGTTTCTGTTTCTCTCTTGCCGGCTTCTTACCCACCGCCCCCAGTCCCAGCCCAGTGGTTCGCCTGACCGCCTTGCAGCACAGCGCACCAGTCTGGCAAGCTCACCCACCACCCTGCCCCGATGGCGTCCTCTCCCACCATCCTCCTCGCACCACAGCCCACTCACATACCCGGCTTGCCACCCGCCCTTCCTCCTAGCCGGCAGGCTCGGCCCACTCTACCCCGCACCACACCCTTGTACCCCAGGCCCGACTCTCACACGCCCTGCCTGGAAGTCTCCCTTCCGCCAGCGCTCCTCAGACCCCCTGCTACTCCAGCTCCCCCCGTACCCCAGATCTGACCTACCCGCACACACGTACCAGCACCGGTGCCACCACCGTCCCAAGCTTCTGCAGAGCCTCTGCCTGAGTGGCCAGCAGCTCTCCCGGCCAGGTCCCTGCAAGCCCAATACCTCCGTGCCCGCCCCTGCTCCAGCCAGACACCCCAGGCCCTTCCTCCCACCTCCCAGCAAGCGGCTCACCACCACCCTCTCTCCACAGGGCTGTTTTGCTCCGTTCCCTAATCCACATGGGGTGACCACCACCAACGGCCACGAACACCTTCCTCCCGCACTGTCACACAGCCCCAAGGTACCAGCAAGGCCACCGAGGAAACTTCCTGCAGTGATGGGAAGCCCCATCTGCCCACTCTCGCTCCTTTCCACAGGGGACCTGCAGTTGTCCAAATGCACCGAGTGTGACACCACCACGGCAGGTCGGTGCACGTCACCGGCTGTCCCGTTTGCCTCTGAAGGAAACAATCTGTGAGCAGACGTTAAAGCCTTTGGCGACAGAGGTGCCCAAGCTTGGGCTGAATGGGGACTGAGGACTTACCTTGGGGAGAATCCTTAGGAGAAGGTGAGGACGGGCTGCGAAGGAGGACAGCGCATATCCTGGATAGACAGACAGGAACGGTGAGAATGGGAAACCATGAGAAGTCATGTCTAGGGGAGCGGTGTATGTGTGCGCGCGCGCACGTGGGTGTGTGTCTTTGCTCTGGGGGAGGGAGGGACGTATGCACGGTCACATTCTTGCCTCACTGTGATAGGGTTGAGAGCGTTGGTCACGCACCTGGAATGCGATATTAGCTGGTGGTCCACCCTGTCACGCATCTGCTTCCACCGCATCCCACCTGCTTGGCTCCGTCTTCACGGCTGACCTCCGGTATCTGCCTGCGCTCTGACTTCCACTGCCTGGCGGTGTAACTCCTGGCACGTGTTTGGATTCATTTTCACATCTCTGCCTCCGGGGTGCCTTGGTCCGCCTCTCTGCTCCCATGGCCCGCTCAAGACCAGGACGCCCTTGGAGCCCACCACCGGGCCACGGGAGTCACAGGCAGTCCAGGACCTGGCCCACGAGGAAGCGGCCGGAGTCCCTGCAAGTGGCCCGACTTGGAGATGGAGATCCCTCTCCTGCACCTTCCCGATGGATCCGCGTCGCAGGTGCTGGCACTCAATGGGACCCTCCACCCCCACCCCTCCATGCCGACCCCCCCCCACCGCCATCCGCACCCCCACCCCCACCCCCATCCCCACCTGCACTGCCATCACCCCCCCGCCCCACCCGCACTGTCATCACCACCACTGCCGCCACCACCACCACCTTTACCACAAACAGCAGCAGCAGCAGCAGCAGCAGCAGCGGCTCCAGCCCCAGCACCGCACCAGGACTGCCACCGCCGCCACCAGGGGCAGCAGAGGCAGCAGCAGCAGCAGCACCAACACCAGCCCCTCAGGAAGGAAGACGGGATGGGTCGTCAGCGGTGAGATGCGTCGTGGCAGAAGTCGTGCTGCCGGAGAGTCCAAACGCAGGTGGGGGCGTTTGCTCGTGGCCACAGCCTCGGCGGGGAGAGAGGCTGCCCCGGGCCGTCGTGTTTGGGGCTGAGGCAAGGGTCCGAGAAGGAGGAGGCGGGATGTGGAGGGCCTGGCGTGGGCGAGCGCTCCAGTGCGGCCAAAAGGGTTGCGTGGCAGGGCTTGGGCTGGAGGTGGACGGTGGCGGGCGGCTGCTGGCGGGGCTCCGAGGCGGCGGAGCAAGCGTGGGCCGGCTAAAAGGGGGCGCGGGACGGTGGGAGGCCGAGAGGCAGAAGAAGGGCTTCCCTGACCGGGAATCGAACCCGGGGCGCGGCGGTGAGAGCGCCGAATCCTAACCACTAGACCACCAGGGAGCGCCAGGCCTGCCGCTCGCTGCTCCTCGCCCCATAGCGCCCGCGCCGCGCCACCTCGGCGCCAAGACCCGGCTCCCCCAAGTCCAGTCCCCGCGCCGCTCCTGGCAGTGCACGTGCCCTCGCGTTCTTCCTGCTGGCCGCAGCCGCAAAACACTGCGCGCCTGCTTCTCGCACACACGCGAAAAGCCGCGAAGGGCCAGCTAGCTCCCCGCTCCCGGCTCTCCCTCCCAGGCCCGGGGCCCGAGGCCCGCGGAGCTCGGCAAAAGGTCGGCCCACTGCGTTGGCCGGGAATCGAACCCGGGTCAACTGCTTGGAAGGCAGCTATGCTCACCACTATACCACCAACGCTGCACAGCCCGGGCCGCCCGCAGACGCCGGCCCCGGGCTCGCCCGACCGCACTCTCGCCGCCGCCTCGGCCGCCGTCTCCTCCTCCTCGTCCTCCTCCTCCTCCTCCTGTCCCTCCTCCTCCTCCTCCTGGTCCTCCTCCCCCTCCTCCCCCTCCTCCGCCTCCGCCGCCTGGAGCAGCCCTGCCCCGACGCCCCGCCAGCCGGCAGCTCCGTGCTGCCACAGGCGACACCAACGACCGCCCGGAGCCCCAGCCGCGCCAGCCCTCCGCAGCTGCCCTAGTCCACCGGCCCGACCGCCTCAGGGGGGCGCTCTCGCTGCCTTGCTGCTCCCGGGGCCTCGGCTTCACGCCGCGGGCCACCCCCCGCCCCCGCCCTCACCCCCACCCCGGGGGACGCGTCCTCCAGCACCTGGCTCCCCAAGGCCCTTCTCCCCCCGGCGCGGGGCCAGGCCGCCTCCCGCACCGACAGGGGACGGCGCTCATCCGCCACCCACCCGGCCCGCCCGCTGTGCAGAGCTGCGCGGCTGTGCGGCGCTCCGCAAGGAGCCCAGTGAGGCCGCCCCTTCGGACGGGCCGCGATGTCGTCGGGCGGTTGTGGGGTCGAGAGGAGGCCCTGGCTCGCCGTGGCGACCGAGCGCCCGGCGAGGAGGAAGGGCTGGAGGGCTGCAGGGGGTGCAGGGCGGGCAGGCTAGGCACGCGCTGGCCTCGCTGGAGGGCGGACGGCGACGGGAGGAGAAGGGCCCTTGGGGGCCGGGCGGCAGGACCGAGCGCGGCGCCGGCCATCAAAAAGAGGGCGTGCTGCCTCCCCGTCGGGGAATCGAACCCCGGTCTCCCGCGTGACAGGCGGGGATACTCACCACTATACTAACGAGGACGGCGGCGACCGCCGGGGCGCCCGGCCGCTCTGGGCTGCCTGCCGGCGCCTCCCTCTGCCCTCTGCCCTCTGCCCACCACGGACGCCGGGCGCGTGCCCGACCCGACCCGACACCAAACCAACCGCGTCGTCCAAAGCAGCAGCCCCCGGCCCCGACAGGGACGCGGACCCGCGTGGCGCTGACACCTGCCAGTGCGCGCTGCCTGTTGCCTCCAACGCGGGGATCGCGCCGGGTGCAGGGGGCCCGACAGGCCAAGCGAGGCTTCGAGGAGGGCCTGGGCGTGCGCCGTGCCCCGTCCGGCGAAGAGAGGCGCGGGAGGGTGCTGCCGGCACGCGCTGGCCCGACGCGGCCGGGCGCGGTCCGGGGCCAGGGGTGGGCGAGGCCGCCACCGCGCCGGAGCCAGGCGCGTCGGCAGGCCTCGCTCGCCGTCGGCCACCGCGCGCCCGGTGCGTTGCTCAGCCAGACGGCCGCCCGCCTGGCGCGGAGCACCGCGTCCAGCCAAGGGCACCGCTGTTGGCGTCGCGGCGGGTCCCAGCCAGCCGAGCGGCGACGCGCCCGCTCCGGCCCGCCGTCAGGATGGCCGAGCGGTCTAAGGCGCTGCGTTCAGGTCGCAGTCTCCCCTGGAGGCGTGGGTTCGAATCCCACTCCTGACAAGCCAGCCTTTTGGCCCGCCCCACTAACGCACCCGTCCCTCTGGCAGCCCTTGACCGCCTTCCTCTCCGTTGGCGCACTGCACTCTTGCGGCCTCTCCAAACTCAGGCCCGGACATCCGTGCCTCTCACACGCGGGACCCTCTCCGCCACGGCCGCGCTTCCTGCCCACCCGCCCGCGGGCTTGGCAGAAATGGCCCAGTTGGAAGCCTCCCGGACACACGCCCTCCCGCCCAGCCAGTACGCCCCCTCCTACCTGCACCCACACCACCAACCTTCAGTCCTTCGCACCACATCTTTCCTCACCTGCTTGCTTGCTGCTGCTGCTGCTGCTGCTGCTGCTGCTAGTTTTTCTCCTTCCCTCCCTCCCTTCCTTCCTTCCGCCCTCCGTCCCTCGCTCCCACTCCCACTGCACCCGCTGCACCCCGCCACCGCCACACACACACCAGACGCGGGTGCAAAGCCCTCGACTCCTCGCCCGCCTTCCGCCTGCCCGACTTCTGCCTGGTGAACAGCGGGCTCACTCTCCCAGCCTTGCTGCCACGTCCGCCACCAGCAGCTCTCCCTCCGTCCAACATCCTGTCCCTTGCGCCAGCCCCGCCGGCCCGCCTGCCCATTCCATTCCCCCCACGGCCACGCGGAGGTGGCCGACGCCGTCTTGCCGGCCTGGGGTGCGTGCCCTCGGTGCGTATTGGCCTTGGGGCCTCGGCTGGGCCACAGCTGCCTGCCTCCCAGCACGCAGGCAGCCCAGCTTCCTGCTGGGCCAGGGACCACCGGGCCCTCCCTGCAGGAGGCCTGGCGCAGGAGTCGCTCCCGGGAAGAGTGCTCCAGCGAGGAGAGAGCGCGCGCCCTGGACGCCCCGTCACCCGCCCACAGACGTCCGGCCCTCAGCCCGGGCCACCCCCTTGGGCGCCACAGCGCACGTTGCCCGGGGAAGCCGCTGCCCCGGCCGGACCTAACCGCACCCTGGCGCGTCGCTCCTCTCACGACCAACGCCTCAGAGCGGGACCCCTCGGGAGAGGGCTGGGCCAGAGCGCAGCAGCGAGGCCCAGGCACCTGTGGTCCTTGGGCCTGAGCGTCTGCTCGGTGGCGGCGGCGCTCCCGGGGGCCCATCTCCGGCGCTCGCGGCCCCGACCCCGGCCCCGCGCGAGCTCCGATGCCTGCCCCACTCCCATCCCACCCCCACCCCTGGCCGCCCTTGCCCGCCCCGCAGCGGCAAGAAAGCCAGCCGCCAGAGGGACTTGGGGTCGGGACCTGGCGGTCACCGAGACGAAACTCGGTCCTCAGCCGCAGCCGCCGCGCCTCGCCTCGCCTCGCCTCGCCGGCCCTGCCTGCGATTCGGGCGCGGGTCGGGCTGCTTCCGCTCCTGGCTTCCTCTGGCGACAGCGACAGCCTCGCGGCGGCCGTGGACGGCAGAGAAAGCGCAGGATGGGCCGAGCCCGCCTGCGTCCCTCCGTCCCTCTGTCCTCTCGACCGCCTGGCGCCCTGGGGTCGCCCACGTGCCCGGAGCCTGTCACTGGGGTGGGCCGTCGGCCTCCTGCGCAAACGGAGCAGAGGCCCTCGGGCAAGCGGCGCCCAGTATCGGGCTCTTGGCTGCGAGCAGCGCTGGGGCAGCATCGGGCGCCAGGCGCCCTCGGTGCATGGGTGGTTCAGTGGTAGAATTCTCGCCTGCCACGCGGGAGGCCCGGGTTCGATTCCCGGCCCATGCAGCCGCAGCGTCGCCTTTTGGTTCCCGCAGCCCCAAAGCGGAGCTAGGCGTCCCCGCTCCCACGCCCAAGGCACCGGGCCTGCCACAGCTCGCTCCCACCCGCAGCTCTCCACCGCACCTGCCGGCCTGTCCTTCCCACGCGGACGCCCCCCCACCCGACACACACTGCGGAGCCAAGCCTCCACCACCTGACACCTCGCGCGCTCTGCCACTCTAGCGCCCGGACACCTTGCTTGGGCTTGTGCTCTTCCTCACCCTGACCCCACACTTGCGTCACTCCTTGCCCCGTAAGCAATACCCCACACTAGCACCGGCGCGCCCCATCTCTTCACCTTTCACCACCTCTCCAAGCTCTCTGGCTCCCTCTGCCCACACTCCGAAAACGATACCGTGTTTGCACAACCAGCAGCAAGGAAGGTGCCACCTCGGGCAGTGATACAGCCCATTGTCCTAGAGAGTCCCCGAAGCATTGTCTTGCACGAGGAGTTCCAGAGAAGTCCACGATGCCATGGCAAACCGCACTCTGTATTCATGTTTTGTCCCTCAGCAGAAATATGTTTCCAACACCGCCCACTCCTCCACCACTAGTACCACCACCACCATCACCACCCCCACGACCACCCCCCCTCCCCTGAACCTCTCCTCCTACCGACAGCATCATGGCTGCTCCGGACAGCACCACCACCTCAGGCCGCGCCCTCACCACCACCGCTACTCCACCCAACACCCCCATCCCACCCCCTATCTCCCCACTCCTTCCCTGATCCTTTCCAATTCCTACGTTGTCAAAGATCCTACTCTTGCATTTCTCCCGGTGGCCTCCTTGATCTGTTTGGATTGTTTGTGTTTGTTTGTTTGTGTCCTAGCTAAGTAGAAGTAGAGTTGATTTACAATACTGTGTTCGTGTCAGGTGTACAGCGAAGCGATTCAGTGAAATGTGCTTTTTCAGGTTATTTTCCAGTACGGTTTCTTAGGAGATATGAAGCTAGTTCCCGGTGCTAGGCAGTAAAATCCTTGCTGCTTCTCTGCTTTAGGGATACTGTTGCCTCTCCTTTAACCCCAACCCCACCTCCAAATATGTCCCTCCCCTACACTTTCCCCTTGGGTAACCACACGTGTGTTTTCTACGTCTGTGAGTCTCTCTTTGTTTTGCACAAAGGTTCACTTCGTTGCAGTTTTTAGATTCCACGTACCTTTATCCTCAGTCAGACTTACTTTACTAAGTGTAATATTCTCTAGGACCATCCAGGTTGCGCCAAATGGCAAGGTTTCATTGCTTTCTATGGCTGAGGAATGTTGCATACTACACATGCAGCACATCTTCTTTTTCTTTCTTCCTTAAGAGCTTTTACTGAGATACAATGGACATACGATAAACTGCATATATTGAAAGTGTACAATTTGATACTTCTTTTCTTATTAGTAATGTATATATGGCAATCCCAACCTGCCAGTTCATCCCACCACAACCCCCCGCCCCCCTTTCCCCACTTGGTGTCTATATGTCTGTTCTCTACATCTGTGTCTCTATTTCTGCCTTGCAAACCGGTTGATGGGTACCGTTTTTCTTTATTCCGTTTACATGTGTTAACACACGATATTTGTTTTTCTCTTTCTGACTCACTTCACTCTGTATGACAGTCTCTAGGTCCATCCATGTCTCGACAAATGTCCCAACTGCGTTCCTTTTTACAGCTGAGTAATATTCAATCGCGTATATGTACCACATCTTCTTTACCCATTCACCTGTTGATGGACATTTAGGTTGCTTCCACGTCCCGGCTCTTGTAAATAGTGCTGCAGTGAACACTGGCGTGCACGTACAGCACATCTTCTTGCGACTGCCGTCTGTTGATGAGCACTTGGGTGTTTTCCACGTCTTGGCTATGGCACACAGTGCTGCTATGAACATGAGGGTGCATGCATCTTTTCAAATTAGAGCTTTTGTCTTTTCCAGATGTGTACTGAGGATTGGGATTGCTAGATCATATGACAGCTCACCTGTCCTTCTTTCTTTTTTCTTTCTTCGCTTCTTCCTTGCTTGCTTTTTCTTTCTTTCATTTCCTTTCCTTCCTTCCTTCTTCCTTCCTTTATTTCTTGCTTCTATCCTTCCTTCCTTCTTTCTTGCTTGCTTGCTTCTTCCTTTGCTGCTTGCTTGGTTTTTCTTTCTTTCATTTGTCTTTCCTTCTTTGCTTCTTCCTTCCTCCCTCCCTCCACCCCTTCCTCGCTCCCTTCCTTCCTTCCTTCCTTCCTTCCTTCCTTCCTTCCTTCCTTTCTGTAGAGTAGTAGCTGCAGTAGTGGAAGTATAGTTGATTGACAATAGTGTGTTAGTTTCAGGTGCACAGCAGGGAGATACTATTTTCCATAGATGATGTATTTTCAGGTTTATTTCCATAATGGGGTACCAGAAGATACTGACTCTTATTCCCTGTGCTATTCTCTATATCCTCGTTACTTGATCTCTTTTCTGTATTGTACGGTGTGTCTGTTCATCGCAGCTCCCAACTTATTCTTCCACTCCTCCCTTTCGCCTTGGGTAAGCATCAGTTTGTGTTCTACGTCTGTGACTCTGTTTCTGTTTTGCACATAGATTCATTGGTATTATTGTTTAGATTCCACATATCTCTCTCCCTCGCTGTTGGACTTACTTCACTAAGTGTAATCTTCTCTAGGTCCATCCTTTTTGCTGCACATGGCACTATTTCATTCTTTTTTGATGGCTGAGTAATATTCCACAGTACGTTTTCCATGTCTTGGCTATAGCACATAGTGCTGCTGTGAACATGGGGGTTCATGTCTCTTTTCAAGGTATAGTTTCTCTCTTTCCCGGGTGTGTCCCGAGGATTGGGATTGCTGGATCATATGATAGCTTGTCTTTCTCCTCTTTCTGTATTTCGTCACTGATCTCTCTCTCTCTCTAAGTGATTAGTGATTTACTTCTATGTACTTGTGCTTGGGGAGCACAGCTGATGAACAATATCGTGTGAATTTCACATGCACAGCAAAGGGAGACTATTTTTCCATGGCTAATATTTTTTCGGCTTGATTTCTAGTGCAGTTTGCTAGAAGATAGTGAATATTATTCCCCGAGTTATTCTGTATATCCTTGCTGCTTTCTCCCTCACACATAGTAGTGTGTATCCATTCCTTTCAGCTTCTGATTTATGACTCCACTTCTCCTTTCCCCTTGGGGAACCATCATTTGGTTTTCTATGTCTGTGAGTCTGTTTCGCACATAGATTCATGTGGAATAGGTTTTAGTTTCCACATATCTTGTCCTTTTCTGTCGGACTTCTTTCGCTAAGTCTAGTAGTCTCTGGGACCATCCTTGTGGTGGCTAATGGCAATATTTCATTCTTTTTCCTCATGGCTGAGAAATAATCCATGCTACACCAGATACCACATCTTGTGCCAGCCGTCTGCTGATGGGCGGTTGTGTATTTTCCACCTTGGCTATTGCACATAATGCTGCTGCGAACATGGAGGTACTCGTATCGTTTGGCATTAGAGTTTCGTCTTTTCCGGGCACGTACCCAGGAATGGGACTGCTGGATCATATGGAAGCTCTCCTTTGGCCTCTTGAAATCTGAACCTCCACCCTCACCCCCACCCCCACCCCCAGCCCCACGCAATCACACTCACATGAGACTGGATGTTTTCTCTTGATGACAGGCGATTTATGTCTCTGGGGCAGTAGAACGCCCCCACCCCATTCGGACCACACCTCGCCCCTTTCGCATCCTGCGTTTCTGTTTCTCTCTTGCCGGCTTCTTACCCACCGCCCCCAGTCCCAGCCCCAGTGGTTCGCCTGACCGCCTTGCAGCACAGCGCACCAGTCTGGCAAGCTCACCCACCACCCTGCCCCGATGGCGTCCTCTCCCACCATCCTCCTCGCACCACAGCCCACTCACATACCCGGCTTGCCACCCGCCCTTCCTCCTAGCCGGCAGGCTCGGCCCACTCTACCCCGCACCATACCCTTGTACCCCAGGCCCGACTCTCACACGCCCCTGCCTGGAAGTCTCCCTTCCGCCAGCGCTCCTCAGACCCCCTGCTACTCCAGCTCCCCCCGTACCCCAGATCTGACCTACCCGCACACACGTACCAGCACCGGTGCCACCACCGTCCCAAGCTTCTGCAGAGCCTCTGCCTGAGTGGCCAGCAGCTCTCCCGGCCAGGTCCCTGCAAGCCCAATACCTCCGTGCCCGCCCCTGCTCCAAGCCAGACACCCCAGGCCCTTCCTCCCACCTCCCAGCAAGCGGCTCACCACCACCCTCTCTCCACAGGGCTGTTTTGCTCCGTTCCCTAATCCACATGGGGTGACCACCACCAACGGCCACGAACACCTTCCTCCCGCACTGTCAACACAGCCCCAAGGTACCAGCAAGGCCACCGAGGAAACTTCCTGCAGTGATGGGAAGCCCCATCTGCCCACTCTCGCTCCTTTCCACAGGGGACCTGCAGTTGTCCAAATGCACCGAGTGTGACACCACCACGGCAGGTCGGTGCACAGTCACCGGCTGTCCCATTTGCCTCTGAAGGAAAACAATCTGTGAGCAGACGTTAAAGCCTTTGGCGACAGAGGTGCCCAAGCTTGGGCTGAATGGGGACTGAGGACTTACCTTGGGAGAATCCTTAGGAGAAGGTGAGGACGGGCTGCGAAGGAGGACAGCGCATATCCTGGATAGACAGACAGGAACGGTGAGAATGGGAAACCATGAGAAGTCATGTCTAGGGGAGCGGTGTATGTGTGCGCGCGCGCACGTGGGTGTGTGTCTTTGCTCTGGGGGAGGGGAGGGACGTATGCACGGTCACATTCTTGCCTCACTGTGATAGGGTTGAGAGCGTTGGTCACGCACCTGGAATGCGATATTAGCTGGTGGTCCACCCTGTCACGCATCTGCTTCCACCGCATCCCACCTGCTTGGCTCCGTCTTCACGGCTGACCTCCGGTATCTGCCTGCGCTCTGACTTCCACTGCCTGGCGGTGTAACTCCTGGCACGTGTTTGGATTCATTTTCACATCTCTGCCTCCGGGGTGCCTTGGTCCGCCTCTCTGCTCCCATGGCCCGCTCAAGACCAGGACGCCCTTGGAGCCCACCACCGGGCCACGGGAGTCACAGGCAGTCCAGGACCTGGCCCACGAGGAAGCGGCCGGAGTCCCTGCAAGTGGCCCGACTTGAGATGGAGATCCCTCTCCTGCACCTTCCCGATGGATCCGCGTCGCAGGTGCTGGCACTCAATGGGACCCTCCACCACCCCACCCCTCCATGCCGACCCCCCCCCCACCGCCATCCGCACCCCCACCCCCACCCCCCATCCCCACCTGCACTGCCATCACCCCCCCGCCCCACCCGCACTGTCATCACCACCACTGCCGCCACCCACCACCACCTTTACCACAAACAGCAGCAGCAGCAGCAGCAGCAGCAGCGGCTCCAGCCCCAGCACCGCACCAGGACTGCCACCGCCGCCACCAGGGGCAGCAGAGGCAGCAGCAGCAGCAGCACCAACACCAGCCCCTCAGGAAGGAAGACGGGATGGGTCGTCAGCGGTGAGATGCGTCGTGGCAGAAGTCGTGCTGCCGGAGAGTCCAAACGCAGGTGGGGGCGTTTGCTCGTGGCCACAGCCTCGGCGGGGAGAGAGGCTGCCCCGGCCGTCGTGTTTGGGGCTGAGGCAAGGGTCCGAGAAGGAGGAGGCGGGATGTGGAGGGCCTGGCGTGGGCGAGCGCTCCAGTGCGGCCAAAAGGGTTGCGTGGCAGGGCTTGGGCTGGAGGTGGACGGTGGCGGGCGGCTGCTGGCGGGGCTCCGAGGCGGCGGAGCAAGCGTGGGCCGGCTAAAAGGGGGCGCGGGGACGGTGGGAGGCCGAGAGGCAGAAGAAGGGCTTCCCTGACCGGGAATCGAACCCGGGCCGCGGCGGTGAGAGCGCCGAATCCTAACCACTAGACCACCAGGGAGCGCCAGGCCTGCCACTCGCTGCTCCTCGCCCCATAGCGCCCGCGCCGCGCCACCTCGGCGCCAAGACCCGGCTCCCCCAAGTCCAGTCCCCGCGCCGCTCCTGCAGTGCACGTGCCCTCGCGTTCTTCCTGCTGGCCGCAGCCGCAAAACACTGCGCGCCTGCTTCTCGCACACACGCGAAAAGCCGCGAAGGGCCAGCTAGCTCCCCGCTCCGGCTCTCCCTCCCAGGCCCGGGGCCCGAGGCCCGCGGAGCTCGGCAAAAGGTCGGCCCACTGCGTTGGCCGGGAATCGAACCCGGGTCAACTGCTTGGAAGGCAGCTATGCTCACCACTATACCACCAACGCTGCACAGCCCGGGCCGCCCGCAGACGCCGGCCCCCGGGCTCGCCCGACCGCACTCTCGCCGCCGCCTCGGCCGCCGTCTCCTCCTCCTCGTCCTCCTCCTCCTCCTCCTGTCCCTCCTCCTCCTCCTCCTGGTCCTCCTCCCCCTCCTCCCCCTCCTCCGCCTCCGCCGCCTGGAGCAGCCCTGCCCCGACGCCCCCGCAGCCGGCAGCTCCGTGCTGCCACAGGCGACACCAACGACCGCCCGGAGCCCCAGCCGCGCCAGCCCTCCGCAGCTGCCCTAGTCCACCGGCCCGACCGCCTCAGGGGGGCGCTCTCGCTGCCTTGCTGCTCCCGGGGCCTCGGCTTCACGCCGCGGGCCACCCCCCGCCCCCGCCCTCACCCCCACCCCGGGGGACGCGTCCTCCAGCACCTGGCTCCCCAAGGCCCTTCTCCCCCCGGCGCGGGGGCCAGGCCGCCTCCCGCACCGACAGGGGACGGCGCTCATCCGCCACCCAACCCGGCCCGCCCGCTGTGCAGAGCTGCGCGGCTGTGCGGCGCTCCGCAAGGAGCCCAGTGAGGCCGCCCCCTTCGGACGGGCCGCGATGTCGTCGGGCGGTTGTGGGGTCGAGAGGAGGCCCTGGCTCGCCGTGGCGACCGAGCGCCCGGCGAGGAGGAAGGGCTGGAGGGCTGCAGGGGGTGCAGGGCGGGCAGGCTAGGCACGCGCTGGCCTCGCTGGAGGGCGGACGGCGACGGGAGGAGAAGGGCCCTTGGGGGCCGGGCGGCAGGACCGAGCGCGGCGCCGGCCATCAAAAAGAGGGCGTGCTGCCTCCCCGTCGGGGAATCGAACCCCGGTCTCCCGCGTGACAGGCGGGGATACTCACCACTATACTAACGAGGACGGCGGCGACCGCCGGGGCGCCCGGCCGCTCTGGGCTGCCTGCCGGCGCCTCCCTCTGCCTCTGCCCTCTGCCCACCACGGACGCCGGGCGCGTGCCCGACCCGACCCGACACCAAACCAACCGCGTCGTCCAAAGCAGCAGCCCCCGGCCCCGACAGGGACGCGGACCCGCGTGGCGCTGACACCTGCCAGTGCGCGCTGCCTGTTGCCTCCAACGCGGGGATCGCGCCGGGTGCAGGGGGCCCGACAGGCCAAGCGAGGCTTCGAGGAGGGCCTGGGGCGTGCGCCGTGCCCCGTCCGGCGAAGAGAGGCGCGGGAGGGTGCTGCCGGCACGCGCTGGCCCGACGCGGCCGGGCGCGGTCCGGGGCCAGGGGTGGGCGAGGCCGCCACCGCGCCCGGAGCCAGGCGCGTCGGCAGGCCTCGCTCGCCGTCGGCCACCGCGCGCCCGGTGCGTTGCTCAGCCAGACGGCCGCCCGCCTGGCGCGGAGCACCGCGTCCAGCCAAGGGCACCGCTGTTGGCGTCGCGGCGGGTCCCAGCCAGCCACGCGCCCGCTCCGGCCCGCCGTCAGGATGGCCGAGCGGTCTAAGGCGCTGCGTTCAGGTCGCAGTCTCCCCTGGAGGCGTGGGTTCGAATCCCACTCCTGACAAGCCAGCCTTTTGGCCCGCCCCACTAACGCACCCGTCCCTCTGGCAGCCCTTGACCGCCTTCCTCTCCGTTGGCGCACTGCACTCTTGCGGCCTCTCCAAACTCAGGCCCGGACATCCGTGCCTCTCACACGCGGGACCCTCTCCGCCACGGCCGCGCTTCCTGCCCACCCCGCCCGCGGGCTTGGCAGAAATGGCCCAGTTGGAAGCCTCCCGGACACACGCCCTCCCGCCCAGCCAGTACGCCCCCTCCTACCTGCACCCACACCACCAACCTTCAGTCCTTCGCACCACATCTTTCCTCACCTGCTTGCTTGCTGCTGCTGCTGCTGCTGCTGCTGCTGCTAGTTTTTCTCCTTCCCTCCCTCCCTTCCTTCCTTCCGCCCTCCGTCCCTCGCTCCCACTCCACTGCACCCGCTGCACCCCGCCACCGCCACACACACACCAGACGCGGGTGCAAAGCCCTCGACTCCTCGCCCGCCTTCCGCCTGCCCGACTTCTGCCTGGTGAACAGCGGGCTCACTCTCCCAGCCTTGCTGCCACGTCCGCCACCAGCAGCTCTCCCTCCGTCCAACATCCTGTCCCTTGCGCCAGCCCCGCCGGCCCGCCTGCCCATTCCATTCCCCCCACGGCCACGCGGAGGTGGCCGACGCCGTCTTGCCGGCCTGGGGTGCGTGCCCTCGGTGCGTATTGGCCTTGGGGCCTCGGCTGGGCCACAGCTGCCTGCCTCCCAGCACGCAGGCAGCCCAGCTTCCTGCTGGGCCAGGGACCACCGGGCCCTCCCTGCAGGAGGCCTGGCGCAGGAGTCGCTCCCGGGAAGAGTGCTCCAGCGAGGAGAGAGCGTGCGCCCTGGACGCCCCGTCACCCCGCCCACAGACGTCCGGCCCTCAGCCCGGGCCACCCCCTTGGGCGCCACAGCGCACGTTGCCCGGGGAAGCCGCTGCCCCGGCCGGACCTAACCGCACCCTGGCGCGTCGCTCCTCTCACGACCAACGCCTCAGAGCGGGACCCCTCGGGAGAGGGCTGGGCCAGAGCGCAGCAGCGAGGCCCAGGCACCTGTGGTCCTTGGGCCTGAGCGTCTGCTCGGTGGCGGCGGCGCTCCCGGGGGCCCATCTCCGGCGCTCGCGGCCCCGACCCCGGCCCCGCGCGAGCTCCGATGCCTGCCCCACTCCCATCCCACCCCCACCCCTGGCCGCCCTCGCCCGCCCCGCAGCGGCAAGAAAGCCAGCCGCCAGAGGGACTTGGGGTCGGGACCTGGCGGTCACCGAGACGAAACTCGGCCCTCAGCCGCAGCCGCCGCGCCTCGCCTCGCCTCGCCTCGCCGGCCCTGCCTGCGATTCGGGCGCGGGTCGGGCTGCTTCCGCTCCTGGCTTCCTCTGGCGACAGCGACAGCCTCGCGGCGGCCGTGGACGGCAGAGAAAGCGCAGGATGGGCCGAGCCCGCCTGCGTCCCTCCGTCCCTCTGTCCTCTCGACCGCCTGGCGCCCTGGGGTCGCCCACGTGCCCGGAGCCTGTCACTGGGGTGGGCCGTCGGCCTCCTGCGCAAACGGAGCAGAGGCCCTCGGGCAAGCGGCGCCCAGTATCGGGCTCTTGGCTGCGAGCAGCGCTGGGGCAGCATCGGGCGCCGGGTGCCCTCGGTGCATGGGTGGTTCAGTGGTAGAATTCTCGCCTGCCACGCGGGAGGCCCGGGTTCGATTCCCGGCCCATGCAGCCGCAGCGTCGCCTTTTGGTTCCCGCAGCCCCAAAGCGGAGCTAGGCGTCCCCGCTCCCACGCCCAAGGCACCGGGCCTGCCACAGCTCGCTCCCACCCGCAGCTCTCCACCGCACCTGCCGGCCTGTCCTTCCCACGCGGACGCCCCCCCACCCGACACACACTGCGGAGCCAAGCCTCCACCACCTGACACCTCGCGCGCTCTGCCACTCTAGCGCCCGGACACCTTGCTTGGGCTTGTGCTCTTCCTCACCCTGACCCCACACTTGCGTCACTCCTTGCCCCGTAAGCAATACCCCACACTAGCACCGGCGCGCCCCATCTCTTCACCTTTCACCACCTCTCCAAGCTCTCTGGCTCCCTCTGCCCACACTCCGAAAACGATACCGTGTTTGCACAACCAGCAGCAAGGAAGGTGCCACCTCGGGCAGTGATACAGCCCATTGTCCTAGAGAGTCCCCGAAGCATTGTCTTGCACGAGGAGTTCCAGAGAAGTCCACGATGCCATGGCAAACCGCACTCTGTATTCATGTTTTGTCCCTCAGCAGAAATATGTTCCAACACCGCCCACTCCTCCACCACTAGTACCACCACCACCATCACCACCCCACGACCACCCCCCCTCCCCTGAACCTCTCCTCCTACCATCAGCATCATGGCTGCTCCGGACAGCACCACCACCTCAGGCCGCGCCCTCACCACCACCGCTACTCCACCCAACACCCCCATCCCACCCCCTATCTCCCCACTCCTTCCCTGATCCTTCCAATTCCTACGTTGTCAAAGATCCTACTCTTGCATTTCTCCCGGTGGCCTCCTTGATCTGTTTGGATTGTTTGTGTTTGTTTGTTTGTGTCCTAGCTAAGTAGAAGTAGAGTTGATTTACAATACTGTGTTCGTGTCAGGTGTACAGCGAAGCGATTCAGTGATGAAATGTGCTTTTTCAGGTTATTTTCCAGTACGGTTTCTTAGGAGATATGAAGCTAGTTCCTGGTGCTAGGCAGTAAAATCCTTGCTGCTTCTCTGCTTTAGGGATACTGTTGCCTCTCCTTTAACCCCAACCCCACCTCCAAATATGTCCCTCCCCTACACTTTCCCCTTGGGTAACCACACGTGTGTTTTCTACGTCTGTGAGTCTCTCTTTGTTTTGCACAAAGGTTCACTTCGTTGCAGTTTTTAGATTCCACGTACCTTTATCCTCAGTCAGACTTACTTTACTAAGTGTAATATTCTCTAGGACCATCCAGGTTGCGCCAAATGGCAAGGTTTCATTGCTTTCTATGGCTGAGGAATGTTGCATACTACACATGCAGCACATCTTCTTTTTCTTTCTTCCTTAAGAGCTTTTACTGAGATACAATGGACATACGATAAACTGCATATATTGAAAGTGTACAATTTGATACTTCTTTTCTTATTAGTAATGTATATATGGCAATCCCAACCTGCCAGTTCATCCCACCACAACCCCCCGCCCCCCTTTCCCCACTTGGTGTCTATATGTCTGTTCTCTACATCTGTGTCTCTATTTCTGCCTTGCAAACCGGTTGATGGGTACCGTTTTTCTTTATTCCGTTTACATGTGTTAACACACGATATTTGTTTTTCTCTTTCTGACTCACTTCACTCTGTATGACAGTCTCTAGGTCCATCCATGTCTCGACAAATGTCCCAACTGCGTTCCTTTTTACAGCTGAGTAATATTCAATCGCGTATATGTACCACATCTTCTTTACCCATTCACCTGTTGATGGACATTTAGGTTGCTTCCACGTCCCGGCTCTTGTAAATAGTGCTGCAGTGAACACTGGCGTGCACGTACAGCACATCTTCTTGCGACTGCCGTCTGTTGATGAGCACTTGGGTGTTTTCCACGTCTTGGCTATGGCACACAGTGCTGCTATGAACATGAGGGTGCATGCATCTTTTCAAATTAGAGCTTTTGTCTTTTCCAGATGTGTACTGAGGATTGGGATTGCTAGATCATATGACAGCTCACCTGTCCTTCTTTCTTTTTTCTTTCTTCGCTTCTTCCTTGCTTGCTTTTTCTTTCTTTCATTTCCTTTCCTTCCTTCCTTCTTCCTTCCTTTATTTCTTGCTTCTATCCTTCCTTCCTTCTTTCTTGCTTGCTTGCTTCTTCCTTTGCTGCTTGCTTGGTTTTTCTTTCTTTCATTTGTCTTTCCTTCTTTGCTTCTTCCTTCCTCCCTCCCTCCACCCCTTCCTCGCTCCCTTCCTTCCTTCCTTCCTTCCTTCCTTCCTTCCTTCCTTCTTTCTGTAGAGTAGTAGCTGCAGTAGTGGAAGTATAGTTGATTGACAATAGTGTGTTAGTTTCAGGTGCACAGCAGGGAGATACTATTTTCCATAGATGATGTATTTTCAGGTTTATTTCCATAATGGGGTACCAGAAGATACTGACTCTTATTCCCTGTGCTATTCTCTATATCCTCGTTACTTGATCTCTTTTCTGTATTGTACGGTGTGTCTGTTCATCGCAGCTCCCAACTTATTCTTCCACTCCTCCCTTTCGCCTTGGGTAAGCATCAGTTTGTGTTCTACGTCTGTGACTCTGTTTCTGTTTTGCACATAGATTCATTGGTATTATTGTTTAGATTCCACATATCTCTCTCCCTCGCTGTTGGACTTACTTCACTAAGTGTAATCTTCTCTAGGTCCATCCTTTTTGCTGCACATGGCACTATTTCATTCTTTTTTGATGGCTGAGTAATATTCCACAGTACGTTTTCCATGTCTTGGCTATAGCACATAGTGCTGCTGTGAACATGGGGGTTCATGTCTCTTTTCAAGGTATAGTTTCTCTCTTTCCCGGGTGTGTCCCGAGGATTGGGATTGCTGGATCATATGATAGCTTGTCTTTCTCCTCTTTCTGTATTTCGTCACTGATCTCTCTCTCTCTCTAAGTGATTAGTGATTTACTTCTATGTACTTGTGCTTGGGGAGCACAGCTGATGAACAATATCGTGTGAATTTCACATGCACAGCAAAGGGAGACTATTTTCCATGGCTAATATTTTTTCGGCTTGATTTCTAGTGCAGTTTGCTAGAAGATAGTGAATATTATTCCCCGAGTTATTCTGTATATCCTTGCTGCTTTCTCCCTCACACATAGTAGTGTGTATCCATTCCTTTCAGCTTCTGATTTATGACTCCACTTCTCCCTTTCCCCTTGGGGAACCATCATTTGGTTTTCTATGTCTGTGAGTCTGTTTCGCACATAGATTCATGTGGAATAGGTTTTAGTTTCCACATATCTTGTCCTTTTCTGTCGGACTTCTTTCGCTAAGTCTAGTAGTCTCTGGGACCATCCTTGTGGTGGCTAATGGCAATATTTCATTCTTTTTCCTCATGGCTGAGAAATAATCCATGCTACACAGATACCACATCTTGTGCCAGCCGTCTGCTGATGGGCGGTTGTGTATTTTCCACCTTGGCTATTGCACATAATGCTGCTGCGAACATGGAGGTACTCGTATCGTTTGGCATTAGAGTTTCGTCTTTTCCGGGCACGTACCCAGGAATGGGACTGCTGGATCATATGGAAGCTCTCCTTTGGCCTCTTGAAATCTGAACCTCCACCCTCACCCCCACCCCCACCCCCAGCCCCACGCAATCACACTCACATGAGACTGGATGTTTTCTCTTGATGACAGGCGATTTATGTCTCTGGGGCAGTAGAACGCCCCCACCCCATTCGGACCACACCTCGCCCCTTTCGCATCCTGCGTTTCTGTTTCTCTCTTGCCGGCTTCTTACCCACCGCCCCCAGTCCCAGCCCAGTGGTTCGCCTGACCGCCTTGCAGCACAGCGCACCAGTCTGGCAAGCTCACCCACCACCCTGCCCCGATGGCGTCCTCTCCCACCATCCTCCTCGCACCACAGCCCACTCACATACCCGGCTTGCCACCCGCCCTTCCTCCTAGCCGGCAGGCTCGGCCCACTCTACCCCGCACCATACCCTTGTACCCCAGGCCCGACTCTCACACGCCCTGCCTGGAAGTCTCCCTTCCGCCAGCGCTCCTCAGACCCCCTGCTACTCCAGCTCCCCCCGTACCCCAGATCTGACCTACCCGCACACACGTACCAGCACCGGTGCCACCACCGTCCCAAGCTTCTGCAGAGCCTCTGCCTGAGTGGCCAGCAGCTCTCCCGGCCAGGTCCCTGCAAGCCCAATACCTCCGTGCCCGCCCCTGCTCCAGCCAGACACCCCAGGCCCTTCCTCCCACCTCCCAGCAAGCGGCTCACCACCACCCTCTCTCCACAGGGCTGTTTTGCTCCGTTCCCTAATCCACATGGGGTGACCACCACCAACGGCCACGAACACCTTCCTCCCGCACTGTCACACAGCCCCAAGGTACCAGCAAGGCCACCGAGGAAACTTCCTGCAGTGATGGGAAGCCCCATCTGCCCACTCTCGCTCCTTTCCACAGGGGACCTGCAGTTGTCCAAATGCACCGAGTGTGACACCACCACGGCAGGTCGGTGCACGTCACCGGCTGTCCCATTTGCCTCTGAAGGAAACAATCTGTGAGCAGACGTTAAAGCCTTTGGCGACAGAGGTGCCCAAGCTTGGGCTGAATGGGGACTGAGGACTTACCTTGGGGAGAATCCTTAGGAGAAGGTGAGGACGGGCTGCGAAGGAGGACAGCGCATATCCTGGATAGACAGACAGGAACGGTGAGAATGGGAAACCATGAGAAGTCATGTCTAGGGGAGCGGTGTATGTGTGCGCGCGCGCACGTGGGTGTGTGTCTTTGCTCTGGGGGAGGGAGGGACGTATGCACGGTCACATTCTTGCCTCACTGTGATAGGGTTGAGAGCGTTGGTCACGCACCTGGAATGCGATATTAGCTGGTGGTCCACCCTGTCACGCATCTGCTTCCACCGCATCCCACCTGCTTGGCTCCGTCTTCACGGCTGACCTCCGGTATCTGCCTGCGCTCTGACTTCCACTGCCTGGCGGTGTAACTCCTGGCACGTGTTTGGATTCATTTTCACATCTCTGCCTCCGGGGTGCCTTGGTCCGCCTCTCTGCTCCCATGGCCCGCTCAAGACCAGGACGCCCTTGGAGCCCACCACCGGGCCACGGGAGTCACAGGCAGTCCAGGACCTGGCCCACGAGGAAGCGGCCGGAGTCCCTGCAAGTGGCCCGACTTGGAGATGGAGATCCCTCTCCTGCACCTTCCCGATGGATCCGCGTCGCAGGTGCTGGCACTCAATGGGACCCTCCACCCCCACCCCTCCATGCCGACCCCCCCCCACCGCCATCCGCACCCCCACCCCCACCCCCATCCCCACCTGCACTGCCATCACCCCCCCGCCCCACCCGCACTGTCATCACCACCACTGCCGCCACCACCACCACCTTTACCACAAACAGCAGCAGCAGCAGCAGCAGCAGCAGCGGCTCCAGCCCCAGCACCGCACCAGGACTGCCACCGCCGCCACCAGGGGCAGCAGAGGCAGCAGCAGCAGCAGCACCAACACCAGCCCCTCAGGAAGGAAGACGGGATGGGTCGTCAGCGGTGAGATGCGTCGTGGCAGAAGTCGTGCTGCCGGAGAGTCCAAACGCAGGTGGGGGCGTTTGCTCGTGGCCACAGCCTCGGCGGGGAGAGAGGCTGCCCCGGGCCGTCGTGTTTGGGGCTGAGGCAAGGGTCCGAGAAGGAGGAGGCGGGATGTGGAGGGCCTGGCGTGGGCGAGCGCTCCAGTGCGGCCAAAAGGGTTGCGTGGCAGGGCTTGGGCTGGAGGTGGACGGTGGCGGGCGGCTGCTGGCGGGGCTCCGAGGCGGCGGAGCAAGCGTGGGCTGGCTAAAAGGGGGCGCGGGACGGTGGGAGGCCGAGAGGCAGAAGAAGGGCTTCCCTGACCGGGAATCGAACCCGGGCCGCGGCGGTGAGAGCGCCGAATCCTAACCACTAGACCACCAGGGAGCGCCAGGCCTGCCACTCGCTGCTCCTCGCCCCATAGCGCCCGCGCCGCGCCACCTCGGCGCCAAGACCCGGCTCCCCCAAGTCCAGTCCCCGCGCCGCTCCTGGCAGTGCACGTGCCCTCGCGTTCTTCCTGCTGGCCGCAGCCGCAAAACACTGCGCGCCTGCTTCTCGCACACACGCGAAAAGCCGCGAAGGGCCAGCTAGCTCCCCGCTCCCGGCTCTCCCTCCCAGGCCCGGGGCCCGAGGCCCGCGGAGCTCGGCAAAAGGTCGGCCCACTGCGTTGGCCGGGAATCGAACCCGGGTCAACTGCTTGGAAGGCAGCTATGCTCACCACTATACCACCAACGCTGCACAGCCCGGGCCGCCCGCAGACGCCGGCCCCGGGCTCGCCCGACCGCACTCTCGCCGCCGCCTCGGCCGCCGTCTCCTCCTCCTCGTCCTCCTCCTCCTCCTCCTGTCCCTCCTCCTCCTCCTCCTGGTCCTCCTCCCCCTCCTCCCCCTCCTCCGCCTCCGCCGCCTGGAGCAGCCCTGCCCCGACGCCCCGCCAGCCGGCAGCTCCGTGCTGCCACAGGCGACACCAACGACCGCCCGGAGCCCCAGCCGCGCCAGCCCTCCGCAGCTGCCCTAGTCCACCGGCCCGACCGCCTCAGGGGGGCGCTCTCGCTGCCTTGCTGCTCCCGGGGCCTCGGCTTCACGCCGCGGGCCACCCCCCGCCCCCGCCCTCACCCCCACCCCGGGGGACGCGTCCTCCAGCACCTGGCTCCCCAAGGCCCTTCTCCCCCCGGCGCGGGGCCAGGCCGCCTCCCGCACCGACAGGGGACGGCGCTCATCCGCCACCCACCCGGCCCGCCCGCTGTGCAGAGCTGCGCGGCTGTGCGGCGCTCCGCAAGGAGCCCAGTGAGGCCGCCCCTTCGGACGGGCCGCGATGTCGTCGGGCGGTTGTGGGGTCGAGAGGAGGCCCTGGCTCGCCGTGGCGACCGAGCGCCCGGCGAGGAGGAAGGGCTGGAGGGCTGCAGGGGGTGCAGGGCGGGCAGGCTAGGCACGCGCTGGCCTCGCTGGAGGGCGGACGGCGACGGGAGGAGAAGGGCCCTTGGGGGCCGGGCGGCAGGACCGAGCGCGGCGCCGGCCATCAAAAAGAGGGCGTGCTGCCTCCCCGTCGGGGAATCGAACCCCGGTCTCCCGCGTGACAGGCGGGGATACTCACCACTATACTAACGAGGACGGCGGCGACCGCCGGGGCGCCCGGCCGCTCTGGGCTGCCTGCCGGCGCCTCCCTCTGCCCTCTGCCCTCTGCCCACCACGGACGCCGGGCGCGTGCCCGACCCGACCCGACACCAAACCAACCGCGTCGTCCAAAGCAGCAGCCCCCGGCCCCGACAGGGACGCGGACCCGCGTGGCGCTGACACCTGCCAGTGCGCGCTGCCTGTTGCCTCCAACGCGGGGATCGCGCCGGGTGCAGGGGGCCCGACAGGCCAAGCGAGGCTTCGAGGAGGGCCTGGGCGTGCGCCGTGCCCCGTCCGGCGAAGAGAGGCGCGGGAGGGTGCTGCCGGCACGCGCTGGCCCGACGCGGCCGGGCGCGGTCCGGGGCCAGGGGTGGGCGAGGCCGCCACCGCGCCGGAGCCAGGCGCGTCGGCAGGCCTCGCTCGCCGTCGGCCACCGCGCGCCCGGTGCGTTGCTCAGCCAGACGGCCGCCCGCCTGGCGCGGAGCACCGCGTCCAGCCAAGGGCACCGCTGTTGGCGTCGCGGCGGGTCCCAGCCAGCCGAGCGGCGACGCGCCCGCTCCGGCCCGCCGTCAGGATGGCCGAGCGGTCTAAGGCGCTGCGTTCAGGTCGCAGTCTCCCCTGGAGGCGTGGGTTCGAATCCCACTCCTGACAAGCCAGCCTTTTGGCCCGCCCCACTAACGCACCCGTCCCTCTGGCAGCCCTTGACCGCCTTCCTCTCCGTTGGCGCACTGCACTCTTGCGGCCTCTCCAAACTCAGGCCCGGACATCCGTGCCTCTCACACGCGGGACCCTCTCCGCCACGGCCGCGCTTCCTGCCCACCCGCCCGCGGGCTTGGCAGAAATGGCCCAGTTGGAAGCCTCCCGGACACACGCCCTCCCGCCCAGCCAGTACGCCCCCTCCTACCTGCACCCACACCACCAACCTTCAGTCCTTCGCACCACATCTTTCCTCACCTGCTTGCTTGCTGCTGCTGCTGCTGCTGCTGCTGCTGCTAGTTTTTCTCCTTCCCTCCCTCCCTTCCTTCCTTCCGCCCTCCGTCCCTCGCTCCCACTCCCACTGCACCCGCTGCACCCCGCCACCGCCACACACACACCAGACGCGGGTGCAAAGCCCTCGACTCCTCGCCCGCCTTCCGCCTGCCCGACTTCTGCCTGGTGAACAGCGGGCTCACTCTCCCAGCCTTGCTGCCACGTCCGCCACCAGCAGCTCTCCCTCCGTCCAACATCCTGTCCCTTGCGCCAGCCCCGCCGGCCCGCCTGCCCATTCCATTCCCCCCACGGCCACGCGGAGGTGGCCGACGCCGTCTTGCCGGCCTGGGGTGCGTGCCCTCGGTGCGTATTGGCCTTGGGGCCTCGGCTGGGCCACAGCTGCCTGCCTCCCAGCACGCAGGCAGCCCAGCTTCCTGCTGGGCCAGGGACCACCGGGCCCTCCCTGCAGGAGGCCTGGCGCAGGAGTCGCTCCCGGGAAGAGTGCTCCAGCGAGGAGAGAGCGTGCGCCCTGGACGCCCCGTCACCCGCCCACAGACGTCCGGCCCTCAGCCCGGGCCACCCCCTTGGGCGCCACAGCGCACGTTGCCCGGGGAAGCCGCTGCCCCGGCCGGACCTAACCGCACCCTGGCGCGTCGCTCCTCTCACGACCAACGCCTCAGAGCGGGACCCCTCGGGAGAGGGCTGGGCCAGAGCGCAGCAGCGAGGCCCAGGCACCTGTGGTCCTTGGGCCTGAGCGTCTGCTCGGTGGCGGCGGCGCTCCCGGGGGCCCATCTCCGGCGCTCGCGGCCCCGACCCCGGCCCCGCGCGAGCTCCGATGCCTGCCCCACTCCCATCCCACCCCCACCCCTGGCCGCCCTCGCCCGCCCCGCAGCGGCAAGAAAGCCAGCCGCCAGAGGGACTTGGGGTCGGGACCTGGCGGTCACCGAGACGAAACTCGGCCCTCAGCCGCAGCCGCCGCGCCTCGCCTCGCCTCGCCTCGCCGGCCCTGCCTGCGATTCGGGCGCGGGTCGGGCTGCTTCCGCTCCTGGCTTCCTCTGGCGACAGCGACAGCCTCGCGGCGGCCGTGGACGGCAGAGAAAGCGCAGGATGGGCCGAGCCCGCCTGCGTCCCTCCGTCCCTCTGTCCTCTCGACCGCCTGGCGCCCTGGGGTCGCCCACGTGCCCGGAGCCTGTCACTGGGGTGGGCCGTCGGCCTCCTGCGCAAACGGAGCAGAGGCCCTCGGGCAAGCGGCGCCCAGTATCGGGCTCTTGGCTGCGAGCAGCGCTGGGGCAGCATCGGGCGCCAGGCGCCCTCGGTGCATGGGTGGTTCAGTGGTAGAATTCTCGCCTGCCACGCGGGAGGCCCGGGTTCGATTCCCGGCCCATGCAGCCGCAGCGTCGCCTTTTGGTTCCCGCAGCCCCAAAGCGGAGCTAGGCGTCCCCGCTCCCACGCCCAAGGCACCGGGCCTGCCACAGCTCGCTCCCACCCGCAGCTCTCCACCGCACCTGCCGGCCTGTCCTTCCCACGCGGACGCCCCCCCACCCGACACACACTGCGGAGCCAAGCCTCCACCACCTGACACCTCGCGCGCTCTGCCACTCTAGCGCCCGGACACCTTGCTTGGGCTTGTGCTCTTCCTCACCCTGACCCCACACTTGCGTCACTCCTTGCCCCGTAAGCAATACCCCACACTAGCACCGGCGCGCCCCATCTCTTCACCTTTCACCACCTCTCCAAGCTCTCTGGCTCCCTCTGCCCACACTCCGAAAACGATACCGTGTTTGCACAACCAGCAGCAAGGAAGGTGCCACCTCGGGCAGTGATACAGCCCATTGTCCTAGAGAGTCCCCGAAGCATTGTCTTGCACGAGGAGTTCCAGAGAAGTCCACGATGCCATGGCAAACCGCACTCTGTATTCATGTTTTGTCCCTCAGCAGAAATATGTTTCCAACACCGCCCACTCCTCCACCACTAGTACCACCACCACCATCACCACCCCCACGACCACCCCCCCTCCCCTGAACCTCTCCTCCTACCGACAGCATCATGGCTGCTCCGGACAGCACCACCACCTCAGGCCGCGCCCTCACCACCACCGCTACTCCACCCAACACCCCCATCCCACCCCCTATCTCCCCACTCCTTCCCTGATCCTTTCCAATTCCTACGTTGTCAAAGATCCTACTCTTGCATTTCTCCCGGTGGCCTCCTTGATCTGTTTGGATTGTTTGTGTTTGTTTGTTTGTGTCCTAGCTAAGTAGAAGTAGAGTTGATTTACAATACTGTGTTCGTGTCAGGTGTACAGCGAAGCGATTCAGTGAAATGTGCTTTTTCAGGTTATTTTCCAGTACGGTTTCTTAGGAGATATGAAGCTAGTTCCTGGTGCTAGGCAGTAAAATCCTTGCTGCTTCTCTGCTTTAGGGATACTGTTGCCTCTCCTTTAACCCCAACCCCACCTCCAAATATGTCCCTCCCCTACACTTTCCCCTTGGGTAACCACACGTGTGTTTTCTACGTCTGTGAGTCTCTCTTTGTTTTGCACAAAGGTTCACTTCGTTGCAGTTTTTAGATTCCACGTACCTTTATCCTCAGTCAGACTTACTTTACTAAGTGTAATATTCTCTAGGACCATCCAGGTTGCGCCAAATGGCAAGGTTTCATTGCTTTCTATGGCTGAGGAATGTTGCATACTACACATGCAGCACATCTTCTTTTTCTTTCTTCCTTAAGAGCTTTTACTGAGATACAATGGACATACGATAAACTGCATATATTGAAAGTGTACAATTTGATACTTCTTTTCTTATTAGTAATGTATATATGGCAATCCCAACCTGCCAGTTCATCCCACCACAACCCCCCGCCCCCCTTTCCCCACTTGGTGTCTATATGTCTGTTCTCTACATCTGTGTCTCTATTTCTGCCTTGCAAACCGGTTGATGGGTACCGTTTTTCTTTATTCCGTTTACATGTGTTAACACACGATATTTGTTTTTCTCTTTCTGACTCACTTCACTCTGTATGACAGTCTCTAGGTCCATCCATGTCTCGACAAATGTCCCAACTGCGTTCCTTTTTACAGCTGAGTAATATTCAATCGCGTATATGTACCACATCTTCTTTACCCATTCACCTGTTGATGGACATTTAGGTTGCTTCCACGTCCCGGCTCTTGTAAATAGTGCTGCAGTGAACACTGGCGTGCACGTACAGCACATCTTCTTGCGACTGCCGTCTGTTGATGAGCACTTGGGTGTTTTCCACGTCTTGGCTATGGCACACAGTGCTGCTATGAACATGAGGGTGCATGCATCTTTTCAAATTAGAGCTTTTGTCTTTTCCAGATGTGTACTGAGGATTGGGATTGCTAGATCATATGACAGCTC
This sequence comes from Hippopotamus amphibius kiboko, assembly GCF_030028045.1. Classification (NCBI taxonomy): domain Eukaryota; kingdom Metazoa; phylum Chordata; class Mammalia; order Artiodactyla; family Hippopotamidae; genus Hippopotamus; species Hippopotamus amphibius. The sequence goes on along the minus strand of NW_026648412.1, from coordinate 42,895 downwards.
ACCTGTCCTTCTTTCTTTTTTCTTTCTTCGCTTCTTCCTTGCTTGCTTTTTCTTTCTTTCATTTCCTTTCCTTCCTTCCTTCTTCCTTCCTTTATTTCTTGCTTCTATCCTTCCTTCCTTCTTTCTTGCTTGCTTGCTTCTTCCTTTGCTGCTTGCTTGGTTTTTCTTTCTTTCATTTGTCTTTCCTTCTTTGCTTCTTCCTTCCTCCCTCCCTCCACCCCTTCCTCGCTCCCTTCCTTCCTTCCTTCCTTCCTTCCTTCCTTCCTTCCTTCCTTCCTTTCTGTAGAGTAGTAGCTGCAGTAGTGGAAGTATAGTTGATTGACAATAGTGTGTTAGTTTCAGGTGCACAGCAGGGAGATACTATTTTCCATAGATGATGTATTTTCAGGTTTATTTCCATAATGGGGTACCAGAAGATACTGACTCTTATTCCCTGTGCTATTCTCTATATCCTCGTTACTTGATCTCTTTTCTGTATTGTACGGTGTGTCTGTTCATCGCAGCTCCCAACTTATTCTTCCACTCCTCCCTTTCGCCTTGGGTAAGCATCAGTTTGTGTTCTACGTCTGTGACTCTGTTTCTGTTTTGCACATAGATTCATTGGTATTATTGTTTAGATTCCACATATCTCTCTCCCTCGCTGTTGGACTTACTTCACTAAGTGTAATCTTCTCTAGGTCCATCCTTTTTGCTGCACATGGCACTATTTCATTCTTTTTTGATGGCTGAGTAATATTCCACAGTACGTTTTCCATGTCTTGGCTATAGCACATAGTGCTGCTGTGAACATGGGGGTTCATGTCTCTTTTCAAGGTATAGTTTCTCTCTTTCCCGGGTGTGTCCCGAGGATTGGGATTGCTGGATCATATGATAGCTTGTCTTTCTCCTCTTTCTGTATTTCGTCACTGATCTCTCTCTCTCTCTAAGTGATTAGTGATTTACTTCTATGTACTTGTGCTTGGGGAGCACAGCTGATGAACAATATCGTGTGAATTTCACATGCACAGCAAAGGGAGACTATTTTCCATGGCTAATATTTTTTCGGCTTGATTTCTAGTGCAGTTTGCTAGAAGATAGTGAATATTATTCCCCGAGTTATTCTGTATATCCTTGCTGCTTTCTCCCTCACACATAGTAGTGTGTATCCATTCCTTTCAGCTTCTGATTTATGACTCCACTTCTCCCTTTCCCCTTGGGGAACCATCATTTGGTTTTCTATGTCTGTGAGTCTGTTTCGCACATAGATTCATGTGGAATAGGTTTTAGTTTCCACATATCTTGTCCTTTTCTGTCGGACTTCTTTCGCTAAGTCTAGTAGTCTCTGGGACCATCCTTGTGGTGGCTAATGGCAATATTTCATTCTTTTTCCTCATGGCTGAGAAATAATCCATGCTACACAGATACCACATCTTGTGCCAGCCGTCTGCTGATGGGCGGTTGTGTATTTTCCACCTTGGCTATTGCACATAATGCTGCTGCGAACATGGAGGTACTCGTATCGTTTGGCATTAGAGTTTCGTCTTTTCCGGGCACGTACCCAGGAATGGGACTGCTGGATCATATGGAAGCTCTCCTTTGGCCTCTTGAAATCTGAACCTCCACCCTCACCCCCACCCCCACCCCCAGCCCCACGCAATCACACTCACATGAGACTGGATGTTTTCTCTTGATGACAGGCGATTTATGTCTCTGGGGCAGTAGAACGCCCCCACCCCATTCGGACCACACCTCGCCCCTTTCGCATCCTGCGTTTCTGTTTCTCTCTTGCCGGCTTCTTACCCACCGCCCCCAGTCCCAGCCCAGTGGTTCGCCTGACCGCCTTGCAGCACAGCGCACCAGTCTGGCAAGCTCACCCACCACCCTGCCCCGATGGCGTCCTCTCCCACCATCCTCCTCGCACCACAGCCCACTCACATACCCGGCTTGCCACCCGCCCTTCCTCCTAGCCGGCAGGCTCGGCCCACTCTACCCCGCACCATACCCTTGTACCCCAGGCCCGACTCTCACACGCCCTGCCTGGAAGTCTCCCTTCCGCCAGCGCTCCTCAGACCCCCTGCTACTCCAGCTCCCCCCGTACCCCAGATCTGACCTACCCGCACACACGTACCAGCACCGGTGCCACCACCGTCCCAAGCTTCTGCAGAGCCTCTGCCTGAGTGGCCAGCAGCTCTCCCGGCCAGGTCCCTGCAAGCCCAATACCTCCGTGCCCGCCCCTGCTCCAGCCAGACACCCCAGGCCCTTCCTCCCACCTCCCAGCAAGCGGCTCACCACCACCCTCTCTCCACAGGGCTGTTTTGCTCCGTTCCCTAATCCACATGGGGTGACCACCACCAACGGCCACGAACACCTTCCTCCCGCACTGTCACACAGCCCCAAGGTACCAGCAAGGCCACCGAGGAAACTTCCTGCAGTGATGGGAAGCCCCATCTGCCCACTCTCGCTCCTTTCCACAGGGGACCTGCAGTTGTCCAAATGCACCGAGTGTGACACCACCACGGCAGGTCGGTGCACGTCACCGGCTGTCCCATTTGCCTCTGAAGGAAACAATCTGTGAGCAGACGTTAAAGCCTTTGGCGACAGAGGTGCCCAAGCTTGGGCTGAATGGGGACTGAGGACTTACCTTGGGGAGAATCCTTAGGAGAAGGTGAGGACGGGCTGCGAAGGAGGACAGCGCATATCCTGGATAGACAGACAGGAACGGTGAGAATGGGAAACCATGAGAAGTCATGTCTAGGGGAGCGGTGTATGTGTGCGCGCGCGCACGTGGGTGTGTGTCTTTGCTCTGGGGGAGGGAGGGACGTATGCACGGTCACATTCTTGCCTCACTGTGATAGGGTTGAGAGCGTTGGTCACGCACCTGGAATGCGATATTAGCTGGTGGTCCACCCTGTCACGCATCTGCTTCCACCGCATCCCACCTGCTTGGCTCCGTCTTCACGGCTGACCTCCGGTATCTGCCTGCGCTCTGACTTCCACTGCCTGGCGGTGTAACTCCTGGCACGTGTTTGGATTCATTTTCACATCTCTGCCTCCGGGGTGCCTTGGTCCGCCTCTCTGCTCCCATGGCCCGCTCAAGACCAGGACGCCCTTGGAGCCCACCACCGGGCCACGGGAGTCACAGGCAGTCCAGGACCTGGCCCACGAGGAAGCGGCCGGAGTCCCTGCAAGTGGCCCGACTTGGAGATGGAGATCCCTCTCCTGCACCTTCCCGATGGATCCGCGTCGCAGGTGCTGGCACTCAATGGGACCCTCCACCCCCACCCCTCCATGCCGACCCCCCCCCACCGCCATCCGCACCCCCACCCCCACCCCCATCCCCACCTGCACTGCCATCACCCCCCCGCCCCACCCGCACTGTCATCACCACCACTGCCGCCACCACCACCACCTTTACCACAAACAGCAGCAGCAGCAGCAGCAGCAGCAGCGGCTCCAGCCCCAGCACCGCACCAGGACTGCCACCGCCGCCACCAGGGGCAGCAGAGGCAGCAGCAGCAGCAGCACCAACACCAGCCCCTCAGGAAGGAAGACGGGATGGGTCGTCAGCGGTGAGATGCGTCGTGGCAGAAGTCGTGCTGCCGGAGAGTCCAAACGCAGGTGGGGGCGTTTGCTCGTGGCCACAGCCTCGGCGGGGAGAGAGGCTGCCCCGGGCCGTCGTGTTTGGGGCTGAGGCAAGGGTCCGAGAAGGAGGAGGCGGGATGTGGAGGGCCTGGCGTGGGCGAGCGCTCCAGTGCGGCCAAAAGGGTTGCGTGGCAGGGCTTGGGCTGGAGGTGGACGGTGGCGGGCGGCTGCTGGCGGGGCTCCGAGGCGGCGGAGCAAGCGTGGGCCGGCTAAAAGGGGGCGCGGGACGGTGGGAGGCCGAGAGGCAGAAGAAGGGCTTCCCTGACCGGGAATCGAACCCGGGCCGCGGCGGTGAGAGCGCCGAATCCTAACCACTAGACCACCAGGGAGCGCCAGGCCTGCCGCTCGCTGCTCCTCGCCCCATAGCGCCCGCGCCGCGCCACCTCGGCGCCAAGACCCGGCTCCCCCAAGTCCAGTCCCCGCGCCGCTCCTGGCAGTGCACGTGCCCTCGCGTTCTTCCTGCTGGCCGCAGCCGCAAAACACTGCGCGCCTGCTTCTCGCACACACGCGAAAAGCCGCGAAGGGCCAGCTAGCTCCCCGCTCCCGGCTCTCCCTCCCAGGCCCGGGGCCCGAGGCCCGCGGAGCTCGGCAAAAGGTCGGCCCACTGCGTTGGCCGGGAATCGAACCCGGGTCAACTGCTTGGAAGGCAGCTATGCTCACCACTATACCACCAACGCTGCACAGCCCGGGCCGCCCGCAGACGCCGGCCCCGGGCTCGCCCGACCGCACTCTCGCCGCCGCCTCGGCCGCCGTCTCCTCCTCCTCGTCCTCCTCCTCCTCCTCCTGTCCCTCCTCCTCCTCCTCCTGGTCCTCCTCCCCCTCCTCCCCCTCCTCCGCCTCCGCCGCCTGGAGCAGCCCTGCCCCGACGCCCCGCCAGCCGGCAGCTCCGTGCTGCCACAGGCGACACCAACGACCGCCCGGAGCCCCAGCCGCGCCAGCCCTCCGCAGCTGCCCTAGTCCACCGGCCCGACCGCCTCAGGGGGGCGCTCTCGCTGCCTTGCTGCTCCCGGGGCCTCGGCTTCACGCCGCGGGCCACCCCCCGCCCCCGCCCTCACCCCCACCCCGGGGGACGCGTCCTCCAGCACCTGGCTCCCCAAGGCCCTTCTCCCCCCGGCGCGGGGCCAGGCCGCCTCCCGCACCGACAGGGGACGGCGCTCATCCGCCACCCACCCGGCCCGCCCGCTGTGCAGAGCTGCGCGGCTGTGCGGCGCTCCGCAAGGAGCCCAGTGAGGCCGCCCCTTCGGACGGGCCGCGATGTCGTCGGGCGGTTGTGGGGTCGAGAGGAGGCCCTGGCTCGCCGTGGCGACCGAGCGCCCGGCGAGGAGGAAGGGCTGGAGGGCTGCAGGGGGTGCAGGGCGGGCAGGCTAGGCACGCGCTGGCCTCGCTGGAGGGCGGACGGCGACGGGAGGAGAAGGGCCCTTGGGGGCCGGGCGGCAGGACCGAGCGCGGCGCCGGCCATCAAAAAGAGGGCGTGCTGCCTCCCCGTCGGGGAATCGAACCCCGGTCTCCCGCGTGACAGGCGGGGATACTCACCACTATACTAACGAGGACGGCGGCGACCGCTGGGGCGCCCGGCCGCTCTGGGCTGCCTGCCGGCGCCTCCCTCTGCCCTCTGCCCTCTGCCCACCACGGACGCCGGGCGCGTGCCCGACCCGACCCGACACCAAACCAACCGCGTCGTCCAAAGCAGCAGCCCCCGGCCCCGACAGGGACGCGGACCCGCGTGGCGCTGACACCTGCCAGTGCGCGCTGCCTGTTGCCTCCAACGCGGGGATCGCGCCGGGTGCAGGGGGCCCGACAGGCCAAGCGAGGCTTCGAGGAGGGCCTGGGCGTGCGCCGTGCCCCGTCCGGCGAAGAGAGGCGCGGGAGGGTGCTGCCGGCACGCGCTGGCCCGACGCGGCCGGGCGCGGTCCGGGGCCAGGGGTGGGCGAGGCCGCCACCGCGCCGGAGCCAGGCGCGTCGGCAGGCCTCGCTCGCCGTCGGCCACCGCGCGCCCGGTGCGTTGCTCAGCCAGACGGCCGCCCGCCTGGCGCGGAGCACCGCGTCCAGCCAAGGGCACCGCTGTTGGCGTCGCGGCGGGTCCCAGCCAGCCGAGCGGCGACGCGCCCGCTCCGGCCCGCCGTCAGGATGGCCGAGCGGTCTAAGGCGCTGCGTTCAGGTCGCAGTCTCCCCTGGAGGCGTGGGTTCGAATCCCACTCCTGACAAGCCAGCCTTTTGGCCCGCCCCACTAACGCACCCGTCCCTCTGGCAGCCCTTGACCGCCTTCCTCTCCGTTGGCGCACTGCACTCTTGCGGCCTCTCCAAACTCAGGCCCGGACATCCGTGCCTCTCACACGCGGGACCCTCTCCGCCACGGCCGCGCTTCCTGCCCACCCGCCCGCGGGCTTGGCAGAAATGGCCCAGTTGGAAGCCTCCCGGACACACGCCCTCCCGCCCAGCCAGTACGCCCCCTCCTACCTGCACCCACACCACCAACCTTCAGTCCTTCGCACCACATCTTTCCTCACCTGCTTGCTTGCTGCTGCTGCTGCTGCTGCTGCTGCTGCTAGTTTTTCTCCTTCCCTCCCTCCCTTCCTTCCTTCCGCCCTCCGTCCCTCGCTCCCACTCCCACTGCACCCGCTGCACCCCGCCACCGCCACACACACACCAGACGCGGGTGCAAAGCCCTCGACTCCTCGCCCGCCTTCCGCCTGCCCGACTTCTGCCTGGTGAACAGCGGGCTCACTCTCCCAGCCTTGCTGCCACGTCCGCCACCAGCAGCTCTCCCTCCGTCCAACATCCTGTCCCTTGCGCCAGCCCCGCCGGCCCGCCTGCCCATTCCATTCCCCCCACGGCCACGCGGAGGTGGCCGACGCCGTCTTGCCGGCCTGGGGTGCGTGCCCTCGGTGCGTATTGGCCTTGGGGCCTCGGCTGGGCCACAGCTGCCTGCCTCCCAGCACGCAGGCAGCCCAGCTTCCTGCTGGGCCAGGGACCACCGGGCCCTCCCTGCAGGAGGCCTGGCGCAGGAGTCGCTCCCGGGAAGAGTGCTCCAGCGAGGAGAGAGCGCGCGCCCTGGACGCCCCGTCACCCGCCCACAGACGTCCGGCCCTCAGCCCGGGCCACCCCCTTGGGCGCCACAGCGCACGTTGCCCGGGGAAGCCGCTGCCCCGGCCGGACCTAACCGCACCCTGGCGCGTCGCTCCTCTCACGACCAACGCCTCAGAGCGGGACCCCTCGGGAGAGGGCTGGGCCAGAGCGCAGCAGCGAGGCCCAGGCACCTGTGGTCCTTGGGCCTGAGCGTCTGCTCGGTGGCGGCGGCGCTCCCGGGGGCCCATCTCCGGCGCTCGCGGCCCCGACCCCGGCCCCGCGCGAGCTCCGATGCCTGCCCCACTCCCATCCCACCCCCACCCCTGGCCGCCCTTGCCCGCCCCGCAGCGGCAAGAAAGCCAGCCGCCAGAGGGACTTGGGGTCGGGACCTGGCGGTCACCGAGACGAAACTCGGTCCTCAGCCGCAGCCGCCGCGCCTCGCCTCGCCTCGCCTCGCCGGCCCTGCCTGCGATTCGGGCGCGGGTCGGGCTGCTTCCGCTCCTGGCTTCCTCTGGCGACAGCGACAGCCTCGCGGCGGCCGTGGACGGCAGAGAAAGCGCAGGATGGGCCGAGCCCGCCTGCGTCCCTCCGTCCCTCTGTCCTCTCGACCGCCTGGCGCCCTGGGGTCGCCCACGTGCCCGGAGCCTGTCACTGGGGTGGGCCGTCGGCCTCCTGCGCAAACGGAGCAGAGGCCCTCGGGCGAGCGGCGCCCAGTATCGGGCTCTTGGCTGCGAGCAGCGCTGGGGCAGCATCGGGCGCCGGGTGCCCTCGGTGCATGGGTGGTTCAGTGGTAGAATTCTCGCCTGCCACGCGGGAGGCCCGGGTTCGATTCCCGGCCCATGCAGCCGCAGCGTCGCCTTTTGGTTCCCGCAGCCCCAAAGCGGAGCTAGGCGTCCCCGCTCCCACGCCCAAGGCACCGGGCCTGCCACAGCTCGCTCCCACCCGCAGCTCTCCACCGCACCTGCCGGCCTGTCCTTCCCACGCGGACGCCCCCCCACCCGACACACACTGCGGAGCCAAGCCTCCACCACCTGACACCTCGCGCGCTCTGCCACTCTAGCGCCCGGACACCTTGCTTGGGCTTGTGCTCTTCCTCACCCTGACCCCACACTTGCGTCACTCCTTGCCCCGTAAGCAATACCCCACACTAGCACCGGCGCGCCCCATCTCTTCACCTTTCACCACCTCTCCAAGCTCTCTGGCTCCCTCTGCCCACACTCCGAAAACGATACCGTGTTTGCACAACCAGCAGCAAGGAAGGTGCCACCTCGGGCAGTGATACAGCCCATTGTCCTAGAGAGTCCCCGAAGCATTGTCTTGCACGAGGAGTTCCAGAGAAGTCCACGATGCCATGGCAAACCGCACTCTGTATTCATGTTTTGTCCCTCAGCAGAAATATGTTTCCAACACCGCCCACTCCTCCACCACTAGTACCACCACCACCATCACCACCCCCACGACCACCCCCCCTCCCCTGAACCTCTCCTCCTACCGACAGCATCATGGCTGCTCCGGACAGCACCACCACCTCAGGCCGCGCCCTCACCACCACCGCTACTCCACCCAACACCCCCATCCCACCCCCTATCTCCCCACTCCTTCCCTGATCCTTTCCAATTCCTACGTTGTCAAAGATCCTACTCTTGCATTTCTCCCGGTGGCCTCCTTGATCTGTTTGGATTGTTTGTGTTTGTTTGTTTGTGTCCTAGCTAAGTAGAAGTAGAGTTGATTTACAATACTGTGTTCGTGTCAGGTGTCTAAGTAGAAGTAGAGTTGATTTACAATACTGTGTTCGTGTCTTGTCAGATTCAGTGAAATGTGCTTTTTCAGGTTATTTTCCAGTACGGTTTCTTAGGAGATATGAAGCTAGTTCCTGGTGCTAGGCAGTAAAATCCTTGCTGCTTCTCTGCTTTAGGGATACTGTTGCCTCTCCTTTAACCCCAACCCCACCTCCAAATATGTCCCTCCCCTACACTTTCCCCTTGGGTAACCACACGTGTGTTTTCTACGTCTGTGAGTCTCTCTTTGTTTTGCACAAAGGTTCACTTCGTTGCAGTTTTTAGATTCCACGTACCTTTATCCTTCTCAGTCAGACTTACTTTACTAAGTGTAATATTCTCTAGGACCATCCAGGTTGCGCCAAATGGCAAGGTTTCATTGCTTTCTATGGCTGAGGAATGTTGCATACTACACATGCAGCACATCTTCTTTTTCTTTCTTCCTTAAGAGCTTTTACTGAGATACAATGGACATACGATAAACTGCATATATTGAAAGTGTACAATTTGATACTTCTTTTCTTATTAGTAATGTATATATGGCAATCCCAACCTGCCAGTTCATCCCACCACAACCCCCCGCCCCCCTTTCCCCACTTGGTGTCTATATGTCTGTTCTCTACATCTGTGTCTCTATTTCTGCCTTGCAAACCGGTTGATGGGTACCGTTTTTCTTTATTCTGCTTACATGTGTTAACACACGATATCTGTTTTTCTCTTTCTGACTCACTTCACTCTGTATGACAGTCTCTAGGTCCATCCATGTCTCGACAAATGTCCCAACTGCGTTCCTTTTTACAGCTGAGTAATATTCAATCGCGTATATGTACCACATCTTCTTTACCCATTCACCTGTTGATGGACATTTAGGTTGCTTCCACGTCCCGGCTCTTGTAAATAGTGCTGCAGTGAACACTGGCGTGCACGTACAGCACATCTTCTTGCGACTGCCGTCTGTTGATGAGCACTTGGGTGTTTTCCACGTCTTGGCTATGGCACACAGTGCTGCTATGAACATGAGGGTGCATGCATCTTTTCAAATTAGAGCTTTTGTCTTTTCCAGATGTGTACTGAGGATTGGGATTGCTAGATCATATGACAGCTCACCTGTCCTTCTTTCTTTTTTCTTTCTTCGCTTCTTCCTTGCTTGCTTTTTCTTTCTTTCATTTCCTTTCCTTCCTTCCTTCTTCCTTCCTTTATTTCTTGCTTCTATCCTTCCTTCCTTCTTTCTTGCTTGCTTGCTTCTTCCTTTGCTGCTTGCTTGGTTTTTCTTTCTTTCATTTGTCTTTCCTTCTTTGCTTCTTCCTTCCTCCCTCCCTCCACCCCTTCCTCGCTTCCTTCCTTCCTTCCTTCCTTCCTTCCTTCCTTCCTTCCTTCCTTTCTGTAGAGTAGTAGCTGCAGTAGTGGAAGTATAGTTGATTGACAATAGTGTGTTAGTTTCAGGTGCACAGCAGGGAGATACTATTTTCCATAGATGATGTATTTTCAGGTTTATTTCCATAATGGGGTACCAGAAGATACTGACTCTTATTCCCTGTGCTATTCTCTATATCCTCGTTACTTGATCTCTTTTCTGTATTGTACGGTGTGTCTGTTCATCGCAGCTCCCAACTTATTCTTCCACTCCTCCCTTTCGCCTTGGGTAAGCATCAGTTTGTGTTCTACGTCTGTGACTCTGTTTCTGTTTTGCACATAGATTCATTGGTATTATTGTTTAGATTCCACATATCTCTCTCCCTCGCTGTTGGACTTACTTCACTAAGTGTAATCTTCTCTAGGTCCATCCTTTTTGCTGCACATGGCACTATTTCATTCTTTTTTGATGGCTGAGTAATATTCCACAGTACGTTTTCCATGTCTTGGCTATAGCACATAGTGCTGCTGTGAACATGGGGGTTCATGTCTCTTTTCAAGGTATAGTTTCTCTCTTTCCCGGGTGTGTCCCGAGGATTGGGATTGCTGGATCATATGATAGCTTGTCTTTCTCCTCTTTCTGTATTTCGTCACTGATCTCTCTCTCTCTCTAAGTGATTAGTGATTTACTTCTATGTACTTGTGCTTGGGGAGCACAGCTGATGAACAATATCGTGTGAATTTCAGATGCACAGCAAAGGGAGACTATTTTCCATGGCTAATATTTTTTCGGCTTGATTTCTAGTGCAGTTTGCTAGAAGATAGTGAATATTATTCCCCGAGTTATTCTGTATATCCTTGCTGCTTTCTCCCTCACACATAGTAGTGTGTATCCATTCCTTTCAGCTTCTGATTTATGACTCCACTTCTCCCTTTCCCCTTGGGGAACCATCATTTGGTTTTCTATGTCTGTGAGTCTGTTTCGCCCATAGATTCATGTGGAATAGGTTTTAGTTTCCACATATCTTGTCCTTTTCTGTCGGACTTCTTTCGCTAAGTCTAGTAGTCTCTGGGACCATCCTTGTGGTGGCTAATGGCAATATTTCATTCTTTTTCCTCATGGCTGAGAAATAATCCATGCTACACAGATACCACATCTTGTGCCAGCCGTCTGCTGATGGGCGGTTGTGTATTTTCCACCTTGGCTATTGCACATAATGCTGCTGCGAACATGGAGGTACTCGTATCGTTTGGCATTAGAGTTTCGTCTTTTCCGGGCACGTACCCAGGAATGGGACTGCTGGCTCATATGGAAGCTCTCCTTTGGCCTCTTGAAATCTGAACCTCCACCCTCACCCCCACCCCCACCCCCAGCCCCACGCAATCACACTCACATGAGACTGGATGTTTTCTCTTGATGACAGGCGATTTATGTCTCTGGGGCAGTAGAACGCCCCCACCCCATTCGGACCGCACCTCGCCCCTTTCGCATCCTGCGTTTCTGTTTCTCTCTTGCCGGCTTCTTACCCACCGCCCCCAGTCCCAGCCCAGTGGTTCGCCTGACCGCCTTGCAGCACAGCGCACCAGTCTGGCAAGCTCACCCACCACCCTGCCCCGATGGCGTCCTCTCCCACCATCCTCCTCGCACCACAGCCCACTCACATACCCGGCTTGCCACCCGCCCTTCCTCCTAGCCGGCAGGCTCGGCCCACTCTACCCCGCACCATACCCTTGTACCCCAGGCCCGACTCTCACACGCCCTGCCTGGAAGTCTCCCTTCCGCCAGCGCTCCTCAGACCCCCTGCTACTCCAGCTCCCCCCGTACCCCAGATCTGACCTACCCGCACACACGTACCAGCACCGGTGCCACCACCGTCCCAAGCTTCTGCAGAGCCTCTGCCTGAGTGGCCAGCAGCTCTCCCGGCCAGGTCCCTGCAAGCCCAATACCTCCGTGCCCGCCCCTGCTCCACCCAGACACCCCAGGCCCTTCCTCCCACCTCCCAGCAAGCGGCTCACCACCACCCTCTCTCCACAGGGCTGTTTTGCTCCGTTCCCTAATCCACATGGGGTGACCACCACCAACGGCCACGAACACCTTCCTCCCGCACTGTCACACAGCCCCAAGGTACCAGCAAGGCCACCGAGGAAACTTCCTGCAGTGATGGGAAGCCCCATCTGCCCACTCTCGCTCCTTTCCACAGGGGACCTGCAGTTGTCCAAATGCACCGAGTGTGACACCACCACGGCAGGTCGGTGCACGTCACCGGCTGTCCCGTTTGCCTCTGAAGGAAACAATCTGTGAGCAGACGTTAAAGCCTTTGGCGACAGAGGTGCCCAAGCTTGGGCTGAATGGGGACTGAGGACTTACCTTGGGGAGAATCCTTAGGAGAAGGTGAGGACGGGCTGCGAAGGAGGACAGCGCATATCCTGGATAGACAGACAGGAACGGTGAGAATGGGAAACCATGAGAAGTCATGTCTAGGGGAGCGGTGTATGTGTGCGCGCGCGCACGTGGGTGTGTGTCTTTGCTCTGGGGGAGGGAGGGACGTATGCACGGTCACATTCTTGCCTCACCGTGATAGGGTTGAGAGCGTTGGTCACGCACCTGGAATGCGATATTAGCTGGTGGTCCACCCTGTCACGCATCTGCTTCCACCGCATCCCACCTGCTTGGCTCCGTCTTCACGGCTGACCTCCGGTATCTGCCTGCGCTCTGACTTCCACTGCCTGGCGGTGTAACTCCTGGCACGTGTTTGGATTCATTTTCACATCTCTGCCTCCGGGGTGCCTTGGTCCGCCTCTCTGCTCCCATGGCCCGCTCAAGACCAGGACGCCCTTGGAGCCCACCACCGGGCCACGGGAGTCACAGGCAGTCCAGGACCTGGCCCACGAGGAAGCGGCCGGAGTCCCTGCAAGTGGCCCGACTTGGAGATGGAGATCCCTCTCCTGCACCTTCCCGATGGATCCGCGTCGCAGGTGCTGGCACTCAATAGGACCCTCCACCCCCACCCCTCCATGCCGACCCCCCCCACCGCCATCCGCACCCCCACCCCCACCCCCATCCCCACCTGCACTGCCATCACCCCCCCGCCCCACCCGCACTGTCATCACCACCACTGCCGCCACCACCACCACCTTTACCACAAACAGCAGCAGCAGCAGCAGCAGCAGCAGCGGCTCCAGCCCCAGCACCGCACCAGGACTGCCACCTCCGCCACCAGGGGCAGCGGAGGCAGCAGCAGCAGCAGCACCAACACCAGCCCCTCAGGAAGGAAGACGGGATGGGTCGTCAGCGGTGAGATGCGTCGTGGCAGAAGTCGTGCTGCCGGAGAGTCCAAACGCAGGTGGGGGCGTTTGCTCGTGGCCACAGCCTCGGCGGGGAGAGAGGCTGCCCCGGGCCGTCGTGTTTGGGGCTGAGGCAAGGGTCCGAGAAGGAGGAGGCGGGATGTGGAGGGCCTGGCGTGGGCGAGCGCTCCAGTGCGGCCAAAAGGGTTGCGTGGCAGGGCTTGGGCTGGAGGTGGACGGTGGCGGGCGGCTGCTGGCGGGGCTCCGAGGCGGCGGAGCAAGCGTGGGCTGGCTAAAAGGGGGCGCGGGACGGTGGGAGGCCGAGAGGCAGAAGAAGGGCTTCCCTGACCGGGAATCGAACCCGGGCCGCGGCGGTGAGAGCGCCGAATCCTAACCACTAGACCACCAGGGAGCGCCAGGCCTAACGCTCGCTGCTCCTCGCCCCATAGCGCCCGCGCCGCGCCACCTCGGCGCCAAGACCCGGCTCCCCCAAGTCCAGTCCCCGCGCCGCTCCTGGCAGTGCACGTGCCCTCGCGTTCTTCCTGCTGGCCGCAGCCGCAAAACACTGCGCGCCTGCTTCTCGCACACACGCGAAAAGCCGCGAAGGGCCAGCTAGCTCCCCGCTCCCGGCTCTCCCTCCCAGGCCCGGGGCCCGAGGCCCGCGGAGCTCGGCAAAAGGTCGGCCCACTGCGTTGGCCGGGAATCGAACCCGGGTCAACTGCTTGGAAGGCAGCTATGCTCACCACTATACCACCAACGCTGCACAGCCCGGGCCGCCCGCAGACGCCGGCCCCGGGCTCGCCCGACCACACTCTCGCCGCCGCCGCCGCCGCCGCCGCCTCGGCCGCCGTCTCCTCCTCCTCGTCCTCCTCCTCCTCCTCCTGCTCTTCCTCCTCCTCCTCCTGGTCCTCCTCCCCTTCCTCCCCCTCCTCCGCCTCCGCTGCCTGGAGCAGCCCTGCCCCGACGCCCCGCCAGCCGGCAGCTCCGTGCTGCCACAGGCGACACCAACGACCGCCCGGAGCCCCAGCCGCGCCAGCCCTCCGCAGCTGCCCTAGTCCACCGGCCCGACCGCCTCAGGGGGGCGCTCTCGCTGCCTTGCTGCTCCCGGGGCCTCGGCTTCACGCCGCGGGCCACCCCCCGCCCCCGCCCTCACCCCCACCCCGGGGGACGCGTCCTCCAGCACCTGGCTCCCCAGGGCCCTTCTCCCCCCGGCGCGGGGCCAGGCCGCCTCCCGTACCGACAGGGGACGGCACTCATCCGCCACCCACCCGGCCCGCCCGCTGTGCAGAGCTGCGCGGCTGTGCGGCGCTCCGCAAGGAGCCCAGTGAGGCCGCCCCTTCGGACGGGCCGCGATGTCGTCGGGCGGTTGTGGGGTCGAGAGGAGGCCCTGGCTCGCTGTGGCGACCGAGCGCCCGGCGAGGAGGAAGGGCTGGAGGGCTGCAGGGGGTGCAGGGCGGGCAGGCTAGGCACGCGCTGGCCTCGCTGGAGGGCGGACGGCGACGGGAGGAGAAGGGCCCTTGGGGGCCGGACGGCAGGACCGAGCGCGGCGCCGGCCATCAAAAAGAGGGCGTGCTGCCTCCCCGTCGGGGAATCGAACCCCGGTCTCCCGCGTGACAGGCGGGGATACTCACCACTATACTAACGAGGACGGCGGCGACCGCCGGGGCGCCCGGCCGCTCTGGGCTGCCTGCCGGCGCCTCCCTCTGCCCTCTGCCCTCTGCCCACCACGGGCGCCGGGCGTGTGCCCGACCCGACCCGACACCAAACCAACCGCGTCGTCCAAAGCAGCAGCCCCCGGCCCCGACAGGGACGCGGACCCGCGTGGCGCTGACACCTGCCAGTGCGCGCTGCCTGTTGCCTCCAACGCGGGGATCGCGCCGGGTGCAGGGGGCCCGACAGGCCAAGCGAGGCTTCGAGGAGGGCCTGGGCGTGCGCCGTGCCCCGTCCGGCGAAGAGAGGCGCGGGAGGGTGCTGCCGGCATGCGCTGGCCCGACGCGGCCGGGCGCGGTCCGGGGCCAGGAGTGGGCGAGGCCGCCACCGCGCCGGAGCCAGGCGCGTCGGCAGGCCTCGCTCGCCGTCGGCCACCGCGCGCCCGGTGCGTTGCTCAGCCAGACGGCCGCCCGCCTGGCGCGGAGCACCGCGTCCAGCCAAGGGCACCGCTGTTGGCGTCGCGGCGGGTCCCAGCCAGCCGAGCGGCGACGCGCCCGCTCCGGCCCGCCGTCAGGATGGCCGAGCGGTCTAAGGCGCTGCGTTCAGGTCGCAGTCTCCCCTGGAGGCGTGGGTTCGAATCCCACTCCTGACAAGCCAGCCTTTTGGCCCGCCCCACTAACGCACCCGTCCCTCTGGCAGCCCTTGACCGCCTTCCTCTCCGTTGGCGCACTGCACTCTTGCGGCCTCTCCAAACTCAGGCCCGGACATCCGTGCCTCTCACACGCGGGACCCTCTCCGCCACGGCCGCGCTTCCTGCCCACCCGCCCGCGGGCTTGGCAGAAATGGCCCAGTTGGAAGCCTCCCGGACACACGCCCTCCCGCCCAGCCAGTACGCCCCCTCCTACCTGCACCCACACCACCAACCTTCAGTCCTTCGCACCACATCTTTCCTCACCTGCTTGCTTGCTGCTGCTGCTGCTGCTAGTTTTTCTCCTTCCCTCCCTCCCTCCCTTCCTTCCTTCCGCCCTCCGTCCCTCGCTCCCACTCCCACTGCACCCGCTGCACCCCGCCACCGCCACACACACAGCAGACGCGGGTGCAAAGCCCTCGACTCTTCGCCCGCCCGACTTCTGCCTGGTGAACAGCGGGCTCACTCTCCCAGCCTTGCTGCCACGTCCGCCACCAGCAGCTCTCCCTCCGTCCAACATCCTGTCCCTTGCGCCAGCCCCGCCGGCCCGCCTGCCCATTCCATTCCCCCCACAGCCACGCGGAGGTGGCCGACGCCGTCTTGCCGGCCTGGGGTGCGTGCCCTCGGTGCGTATTGGCCTTGGGGCCTCGGCTGGGCCACAGCTGCCTGCCTCCCAGCACGCAGGCAGCCCAGCTTCCTGCTGGGCCAGGGACCACCGGGCCCTCCCTGCAGGAGGCCTGGCGCAGGAGTCGCTCCCGGGAAGAGTGCTCCAGCGAGGAGAGAGCGCGCGCCCTGGACGCCCCGTCACCCGCCCACAGACGTCCGGCCCTCAGCCCGGGCCACCCCCTTGGGCGCCACAGCGCACGTTGCCCGGGGAAGCCGCTGCCCCGGCCGGACCTAACCGCACCCTGGCGCGTCGCTCCTCTCACGACCAACGCCTCAGAGCGGGACCCCTCGGGAGAGGGCTGGGCCAGAGCGCAGCAGCGAGGCCCAGGCACCTGTGGTCCTTGGGCCTGAGCGTCTGCTCGGTGGCGGCGGCGCTCCCGGGGGCCCATCTCCGGCGCTCGCGGCCGCGGCCCCGGCCCCGGCCCCGGCCCCGCGCGAGCTCCGATGCCTGCCCCACTCCCATCCCACCCCCACCCCTGGCCGCCCTCGCCCGCCCCGCAGCGGCAAGAAAGCCAGCCGCCAGAGGGACTTGGGGTCGGGACCTGGCGGTCACCGAGACGAAACTCGGCCCTCAGCCGCAGCCGCCGCGCCTCGCCTCGCCTCGCCTCGCCGGCCCTGCCTGCGATTCGGGCGCGGGTCGGGCTGCTTCCGCTCCTGGCTTCCTCTGGCGACAGCGACAGCCTCGCGGCGGCCGTGGACGGCAGAGAAAGCGCAGGATGGGCCGAGCCCGCCTGCGTCCCTCCGTCCCTCTGTCCTCTCGACCGCCTGGCGCCCTGGGGTCGCCCACGTGCCCGGAGCCTGTCACTGGGGTGGGCCGTCGGCCTCCTGCGCAAACGGAGCAGAGGCCCTCGGGCGAGCGGCGCCCAGTATCGGGCTCTTGGCTGCGAGCAGCGCTGGGGCAGCATCGGGCGCCAGGCGCCCTCGCTGCATGGGTGGTTCAGTGGTAGAATTCTCGCCTGCCACGCGGGAGGCCCGGGTTCGATTCCCGGCCCATGCAGCCGCAGCGTCGCCTTTTGGTTCCCGCAGCCCCAAAGCGGAGCTAGGCGTCCCCGCTCCCACGCCCAAGGCACCGGGCCTGCCACAGCTCGCTCCCACCCGCAGCTCTCCACCGCACCTGCCGGCCTGTCCTTCCCACGCGGACGCCCCCCCACCCGACACACACTGCGGAGCCAAGCCTCCACCACCTGACACCTCGCGTGCTCTGCCACTCTAGCGCCTGGACACCTTGCTTGGGCTTGTGCTCTTCCTCACCCTGACCCCACACTTGCGTCACTCCTTGCCCCGTAAGCAATACCCCACACTAGCACCGGCGCGCCCCATCTCTTCACCTTTCACCACCTCTCCAAGCTCTCTGGCTCCCTCTGCCCACACTCCGAAAACGATACCGTGTTTGCACAACCAGCAGCAAGGAAGGTGCCACCTCGGGCAGTGATACAGCCCATTGTCCTAGAGAGTCCCCGAAGCATTGTCTTGCACGAGGAGTTCCAGAGAAGTCCACGATGCCATGGCAAACCGCACTCTGTATTCATGTTTTGTCCCTCAGCAGAAATATGTTTCCAACACCGCCCACTCCTCCACCACTAGTACCACCACCACCATCACCACCCCCACGACCACCCCCCCCTCCCCTGAACCTCTCCTCCTACCGACAGCATCATGGCTGCTCCGGACAGCACCACCACCTCAGGCCGCGCCCTCACCACCACCGCTACTCCACCCAACACCCCCATCCCACCCCCTATCTCCCCACTCCTTCCCTGATCCTTTCCAATTCCTACGTTGTCAAAGATCCTACTCTTGCATTTCTCCCGGTGGCCTCCTTGATCTGTTTGGATTGTTTGTGTTTGTTTGTTTGTGTCCTAGCTAAGTAGAAGTAGAGTTGATTTACAATACTGTGTTCGTGTCAGGTGTCTAAGTAGAAGTAGAGTTGATTTACAATACTGTGTTCGTGTCGTGTCAGATTCAGTGAAATGTGCTTTTTCAGGTTATTTTCCAGTACGGTTTCTTAGGAGATATGAAGCTAGTTCCTGGTGCTAGGCAGTAAAATCCTTGCTGCTTCTCTGCTTTAGGGATACTGTTGCCTCTCCTTTAACCCCAACCCCACCTCCAAATATGTCCCTCCCCTACACTTTCCCCTTGGGTAACCACACGTGTGTTTTCTACGTCTGTGAGTCTCTCTTTGTTTTGCACAAAGGTTCACTTCGTTGCAGTTTTTAGATTCCACGTACCTTTATCCTTCTCAGTCAGACTTACTTTACTAAGTGTAATATTCTCTAGGACCATCCAGGTTGCGCCAAATGGCAAGGTTTCATTGCTTTCTATGGCTGAGGAATGTTGCATACTACACATGCAGCACATCTTCTTTTTCTTTCTTCCTTAAGAGCTTTTACTGAGATACAATGGACATACGATAAACTGCATATACTGAAAGTGTACAATTTGATACTTCTTTTCTTATTAGTAATGTATATATGGCAATCCCAACCTGCCAGTTCATCCCACCACAACCCCCCGCCCCCCTTTCCCCACTTGGTGTCTATATGTCTGTTCTCTACATCTGTGTCTCTATTTCTGCCTTGCAAACCGGTTGATGGGTACCGTTTTTCTTTATTCCGCTTACATGTGTTAACACACGATATCTGTTTTTCTCTTTCTGACTCACTTCACTCTGTATGACAGTCTCTAGGTCCATCCATGTCTCGACAAATGTCCCAACTGCGTTCCTTTTTACAGCTGAGTAATATTCAATCGCGTATATGTACCACATCTTCTTTACCCATTCACCTGTTGATGGACATTTAGGTTGCTTCCACGTCCCGGCTCTTGTAAATAGTGCTGCAGTGAACACTGGCGTGCACGTACAGCACATCTTCTTGCGACTGCCGTCTGTTGATGAGCACTTGGGTGTTTTCCACGTCTTGGCTATGGCACACAGTGCTGCTATGAACATGAGGGTGCATGCATCTTTTCAAATTAGAGCTTTTGTCTTTTCCAGATGTGTACTGAGGATTGGGATTGCTAGATCATATGACAGCTCACCTGTCCTTCTTTCTTTTTTCTTTCTTCGCTTCTTCCTTGCTTGCTTTTTCTTTCTTTCATTTCCTTTCCTTCCTTCCTTCCTTCCTTTATTTCTTGCTTCTATCCTTCCTTCCTTCTTTCCTTGCTTGCTTGCTTCTTCCTTTGCTGCTTGCTTGGTTTTTCTTTCTTTCATTTGTCTTTCCTTCTTTGCTTCTTCCTTCCTCCCTCCCTCCACCCCTTCCTCGCTCCCTACATTCCTTCCTTCCGTCCTTCCGTCCTTCCTTCCTTCCTTCCTTCCTTCCTTTCTGTAGAGTAGTAGCTGCAGTAGTGGAAGTATAGTTGATTGACAATAGTGTGTTAGTTTCAGGTGCACAGCAGGGAGATACTATTTTCCATAGATGATGTATTTTCAGGTTTATTTCCATAATGGGGTACCAGAAGATACTGACTCTCATTCCCTGTGCTATTCTCTATATCCTCGTTACTTGATCTCTTTTCTATATTGTACGGTGTGTCTGTTCATCGCAGCTCCCAACTTATTCTTCCACTTCTCCCTTTCGCCTTGGGTAAGCATCAGTTTGTGTTCTACGTCTGTGACTCTGTTTCTGTTTTGCACATAGATTCATTGGTATTATTGTTTAGATTCCACATATCTCTCTCCCTCGCTGTTGGACTTACTTCACTAAGTGTAATCTTCTCTAGGTCCATCCTTTTTGCTGCACATGGCACTATTTCATTCTTTTTTGATGGCTGAGTAATATTCCACAGTACGTTTTCCATGTCTTGGCTATAGCACATAGTGCTGCTGTGAACATGGGGGTTCATGTCTCTTTTCAAGGTATAGTTTCTCTCTTTCCCGGGTGTGTCCCGAGGATTGGGACTGCTGGATCATATGATAGCTCGTCTTTCTCCTCTTTCTGTATTTCGTCACTGATCTCTCTCTCTCTCTCTCTCTAAGTGATTAGTGATTTACTTCTATGTACTTGTGCTTGGGGAGCACAGCTGATGAACAATATCGTGTGAATTTCAGATGCACAGCAAAGGGAGACTATTTTCCATGGCTAATATTTTTTCGGCTTGATTTCTAGTGCAGTTTGCTAGAAGATAGTGAATATTATTCCCCGAGTTATTCTGTATATCCTTGCTGCTTTCTCCCTCACACATAGTAGTGTGTATCCATTCCTTTCAGCTTCTGATTTATGACTCCACTTCTCCCTTTCCCCTTGGGGAACCATCATTTGGTTTTCTATGTCTGTGAGTCTGTTTCGCCCATAGATTCATGTGGAATAGGTTTTAGTTTCCACATATCTTGTCCTTTTCTGTCGGACGTCTTTCGCTAAGTCTAGTAGTCTCTGGGACCATCCTTGTGGTGGCTAATGGCAATATTTCATTCTTTTTCCTCATGGCTGAGAAATAATCCATGCTACACAGATACCACATCTTGTGCCAGCCGTCTGTTGGTGGGCGGTTGTGTACTTTCCACCTTGGCTATTGCAAATAATGCTGCTGCGAACATGGAGGTACGCGTATCGTTTGGCATTAGAGTTTCGTCTTTTCCGGGCACGTACCCAGGAATGGGACTGCTGGATCATATGGAAGCTCTCCTTTGGCCTCTTGAAATCTGAACCTCCACCCTCACCCCCACCCCCACCCCCACCCCCACCCCCAGCCCCACGCAATCACACTCACATGAGACTGGATGTTTTCTCTTGATGACAGGCGATTTATGTCTCTGGGGCAGTAGAGCGCCCCCACCCCATTCGGACCACACCTCGCCCCTGTCGCATCCTGCGTTTCTGTTTCTCTCTTGCCTGCTTCTTACCCACCGCCCCCAGTCCCAGCCCAGTGGTTCGCCTGACCGCCTTGCAGCACAGCGCACCAGTCTGGCAAGCTCACCCACCACCCTGCCCCGATGGCGTCCTCTCCCACCATCCTCCTCGCACCACAGCCCACTCACATACCCGGCTTGCCACCCGCCCTTCCTCCTAGCCGGCAGGCTCGGCCCACTCTACCCCGCACCATACCCTTGTACCCCAGGCCCGACTCTCACACGCCCTGCCTGGAAGTCTCCCTTCCGCCAGCGCTCCTCAGACCCCCTGCTACTCCAGCTCCCCCCGTACCCCAGATCTGACCTACCCGCACACACGTACCAGCACCGGTGCCACCACCGTCCCAAGCTTCTGCAGAGCCTCTGCCTGAGTGGCCAGCAGCTCTCCCGGCCAGGTCCCTGCAAGCCCAATACCTCCGTGCCCGCCCCTGCTCCAGCCAGACACCCCAGGCCCTTCCTCCCACCTCCCAGCAAGCGGCTCACCACCACCCTCTCTCCACAGGGCTGTTTTGCTCCGTTCCCTAATCCACATGGGGTGACCACCACCAACGGCCACGAACACCTTCCTCCCGCACTGTCACACAGCCCCAAGGTACCAGCAAGGCCACCGAGGAAACTTCCTGCAGTGATGGGAAGCCCCATCTGCCCACTCTCGCTCCTTTCCACAGGGGACCTGCAGTTGTCCAAATGCACCGAGTGTGACACCACCACGGCAGGTCGGTGCACGTCACCGGCTGTCCCGTTTGCCTCTGAAGGAAACAATCTGTGAGCAGACGTTAAAGCCTTTGGCGACAGAGGTGCCCAAGCTTGGGCTGAATGGGGACTGAGGACTTACCTTGGGGAGAATCCTTAGGAGAAGGTGAGGACGGGCTGCGAAGGAGGACAGCGCATATCCTGGATAGACAGACAGGAACGGTGAGAATGGGAAACCATGAGAAGTCATGTCTAGGGGAGCGGTGTATGTGTGCGCGCGCGCACGTGGGTGTGTGTCTTTGCTCTGGGGGAGGGAGGGACGTATGCACGGTCACATTCTTGCCTCACTGTGATAGGGTTGAGAGCGTTGGTCACGCACCTGGAATGCGATATTAGCTGGTGGTCCACCCTGTCACGCATCTGCTTCCACCGCATCCCACCTGCTTGGCTCCGTCTTCACGGCTGACCTCCGGTATCTGCCTGCGCTCTGACTTCCACTGCCTGGCGGTGTAACTCCTGGCACGTGTTTGGATTCATTTTCACATCTCTGCCTCCGGGGTGCCTTGGTCCGCCTCTCTGCTCCCATGGCCCGCTCAAGACCAGGACGCCCTTGGAGCCCACCACCGGGCCACGGGAGTCACAGGCAGTCCAGGACCTGGCCCACGAGGAAGCGGCCGGAGTCCCTGCAAGTGGCCCGACTTGGAGATGGAGATCCCTCTCCTGCACCTTCCCGATGGATCCGCGTCGCAGGTGCTGGCACTCAATGGGACCCTCCACCCCCACCCCTCCATGCCGACCCCCCCCCACCGCCATCCGCACCCCCACCCCCACCCCCATCCCCACCTGCACTGCCATCACCCCCCCGCCCCACCCGCACTGTCATCACCACCACTGCCGCCACCACCACCACCTTTACCACAAACAGCAGCAGCAGCAGCAGCAGCAGCAGCGGCTCCAGCCCCAGCACCACACCAGGACTGCCACCGCCGCCACCAGGGGCAGCGGAGGCAGCAGCAGTAGCAGCACCAACACCAGCCCCTCAGGAAGGAAGACGGGATGGGTCGTCAGCGGTGAGATGCGTCGTGGCAGAAGTCGTGCTGCCGGAGAGTCCAAACGCAGGTGGGGGCGTTTGCTCGTGGCCACAGCCTCGGCGGGGAGAGAGGCTGCCCCGGGCCGTCGTGTTTGGGGCTGAGGCAAGGGTCCGAGAAGGAGGAGGCGGGATGTGGAGGGCCTGGCGTGGGCGAGCGCTCCAGTGCGGCCAAAAGGGTTGCGTGGCAGGGCTTGGGCTGGAGGTGGACGGTGGCGGGCGGCTGCTGGCGGGGCTCCGAGGCGCGGAGCAAGCGTGGGCTGGCTAAAAGGGGGCGCGGGACGGTGGGAGGCCGAGAGGCAGAAGAAGGGCTTCCCTGACCGGGAATCGAACCCGGGCCGCGGCGGTGAGAGCGCCGAATCCTAACCACTAGACCACCAGGGAGCGCCAGGCCTAACGCTCGCTGCTCCTCGCCCCATAGCGCCCGCGCCGCGCCACGTCGGCGCCAAGACCCGGCTCCCCCAAGTCCAGTCCCCGCGCCGCTCCTGGCAACGCACGTGCCCTCGCGTTCTTCCTGCTGGCCGCAGCCGCAAAACACTGCGCGCCTGCTTCTCGCACACACGCGAAAAGCCGCGAAGGGCCAGCTAGCTCCCCTCTCCCGGCTCTCCCTCCCAGGCCCCGGCCGGCCCGAGGCCCGCGGAGCTCGGCAAAAGGTCGGCCCACTGCGTTGGCCGGGAATCGAACCCGGGTCAACTGCTTGGAAGGCAGCTATGCTCACCACTATACCACCAACGCTGCACAGCCCGGGCCGCCCGCAGACGCCGGCCCCGGGCTCGCCCGACCACACTCTCGCCGCCGCCGCCGCCGCCGCCGCCGCCGCCGCCTCGGCCGCCGTCTCCTCCTCCTCGTCCTCCTCCTCCTCCTCCTGCTCTTCCTCCTCCTCCTCCTGGTCCTCCTCCCCTTCCTCCCCCTCCTCCGCCTCCGCTGCCTGGAGCAGCCCTGCCCCGACGCCCCGCCAGCCGGCAGCTCCGTGCTGCCACAGGCGACACCAACGACCGCCCGGAGCCCCAGCCGCGCCAGCCCTCCGCAGCTGCCCTAGTCCACCAGCCCGACCGCCTCAGGGGGGCGCTCTCGCTGCCTTGCTGCTCCCGGGGCCTCGGCTTCACGCCGCGGGCCACCCCCCGCCCCCGCCCTCACCCCCACCCCGGGGGACGCGTCCTCCAGCACCTGGCTCCCCAGGGCCCTTCTCCCCCCGGCGCGGGGCCAGGCCGCCTCCCGTACCGACAGGGGACGGCACTCATCCGCCACCCACCCGGCCCGCCCGCTGTGCAGAGCTGCGCGGCTGTGCGGCGCTCCGCAAGGAGCCCAGTGAGGCCGCCCCTTCGGACGGGCCGCGATGTCGTCGGGCGGTTGTGGGGTCGAGAGGAGGCCCTGGCTCGCTGTGGCGACCGAGCGCCCGGCGAGGAGGAAGGGCTGGAGGGCTGCAGGGGGTGCAGGGCGGGCAGGCTAGGCACGCGCTGGCCTCGCTGGAGGGCGGACGGCGACGGGAGGAGAAGGGCCCTTGGGGACCGGACGGCAGGACCGAGCGCGGCGCCGGCCATCAAAAAGAGGGCGTGCTGCCTCCCCGTCGGGGAATCGAACCCCGGTCTCCCGCGTGACAGGCGGGGATACTCACCACTATACTAACGAGGACGGCGGCGACCGCCGGGGCGCCCGGCCGCTCTGGGCTGCCTGCCGGCGCCTCCCTCTGCCCTCTGCCCTCTGCCCACCACGGGCGCCGGGCGTGTGCCCGACCCGACCCGACACCAAACCAACCGCGTCGTCCAAAGCAGCAGCCCCCGGCCCCGACAGGGACGCGGACCCGCGTGGCGCTGACACCTGCCAGTGCGCGCTGCCTGTTGCCTCCAACGCGGGGATCGCGCCGGGTGCAGGGGGCCCGACAGGCCAAGCGAGGCTTCGAGGAGGGCCTGGGCGTGCGCCGTGCCCCGTCCGGCGAAGAGAGGCGCGGGAGGGTGCTGCCGGCATGCGCTGGCCCGACGCGGCCGGGCGCGGTCCGGGGCCAGGAGTGGGCGAGGCCGCCACCGCGCCGGAGCCAGGCGCGTCGGCAGGCCTCGCTCGCCGTCGGCCACCGCGCGCCCGGTGCGTTGCTCAGCCAGACAGACTGCCGCCCGCCTGGCGCGGAGCACCGCGTCCAGCCAAGGGCACCGCTGTTGGCGTCGCGGCGGGTCCCAGCCAGCCGAGCGGCGACGCGCCCGCTCCGGCCCGCCGTCAGGATGGCCGAGCGGTCTAAGGCGCTGCGTTCAGGTCGCAGTCTCCCCTGGAGGCGTGGGTTCGAATCCCACTCCTGACAAGCCAGCCTTTTGGCCCGCCCCACTAACGCACCCGTCCCTCTGGCAGCCCTTGACCGCCTTCCTCTCCGTTGGCGCACTGCACTCTTGCGGCCTCTCCAAACTCAGGCCCGGACATCCGTGCCTCTCACACGCGGGACCCTCTCCGCCACGGCCGCGCTTCCTGCCCACCCGCCCGCGGGCTTGGCAGAAATGGCCCAGTTGGAAGCCTCCCGGACACACGCCCTCCCGCCCAGCCAGTACGCCCCCTCCTACCTGCACCCACACCACCAACCTTCAGTCCTTCGCACCACATCTTTCCTCACCTGCTTGCTTGCTGCTGCTGCTGCTGCTAGTTTTTCTCCTTCCCTCCCTCCCTCCCTTCCTTCCTTCCGCCCTCCGTCCCTCGCTCCCACTCCCACTGCACCCGCTGCACCCCGCCACCGCCACACACACAGCAGACGCGGGTGCAAAGCCCTCGACTCTTCGCCCGCCCGACTTCTGCCTGGTGAACAGCGGGCTCACTCTCCCAGCCTTGCTGCCACGTCCGCCACCAGCAGCTCTCCCTCCGTCCAACATCCTGTCCCTTGCGCCAGCCCCGCCGGCCCGCCTGCCCATTCCATTCCCCCCACAGCCACGCGGAGGTGGCCGACGCCGTCTTGCCGGCCTGGGGTGCGTGCCCTCGGTGCGTATTGGCCTTGGGGCCTCGGCTGGGCCACAGCTGCCTGCCTCCCAGCACGCAGGCAGCCCAGCTTCCTGCTGGGCCAGGGACCACCGGGCCCTCCCTGCAGGAGGCCTGGCGCAGGAGTCGCTCCCGGGAAGAGTGCTCCAGCGAGGAGAGAGCGCGCGCCCTGGACGCCCCGTCACCCGCCCACAGACGTCCGGCCCTCAGCCCGGGCCACCCCCTTGGGCGCCACAGCGCACGTTGCCCGGGGAAGCCGCTGCCCCGGCCGGACCTAACCGCACCCTGGCGCGTCGCTCCTCTCACGACCAACGCCTCAGAGCGGGACCCCTCGGGAGAGGGCTGGGCCAGAGCGCAGCAGCGAGGCCCAGGCACCTGTGGTCCTTGGGCCTGAGCGTCTGCTCGGTGGCGGCGGCGCTCCCGGGGGCCCATCTCCGGCGCTCGCGGCCGCGGCCCCGGCCCCGGCCCCGGCCCCGCGCGAGCTCCGATGCCTGCCCCACTCCCATCCCACCCCCACCCCTGGCCGCCCTCGCCCGCCCCGCAGCGGCAAGAAAGCCAGCCGCCAGAGGGACTTGGGGTCGGGACCTGGCGGTCACCGAGACGAAACTCGGTCCTCAGCCGCAGCCGCCGCGCCTCGCCTCGCCTCGCCTCGCCGGCCCTGCCTGCGATTCGGGCGCGGGTCGGGCTGCTTCCGCTCCTGGCTTCCTCTGGCGACAGCGACAGCCTCGCGGCGGCCGTGGACGGCAGAGAAAGCGCAGGATGGGCCGAGCCCGCCTGCGTCCCTCCGTCCCTCTGTCCTCTCGACCGCCTGGCGCCCTGGGGTCGCCCACGTGCCCGGAGCCTGTCACTGGGGTGGGCCGTCGGCCTCCTGCGCAAACGGAGCAGAGGCCCTCGGGCGAGCGGCGCCCAGTATCGGGCTCTTGGCTGCGAGCAGCGCTGGGGCAGCATCGGGCGCCAGGCGCCCTCGCTGCATGGGTGGTTCAGTGGTAGAATTCTCGCCTGCCACGCGGGAGGCCCGGGTTCGATTCCCGGCCCATGCAGCCGCAGCGTCGCCTTTTGGTTCCCGCAGCCCCAAAGCGGAGCTAGGCGTCCCCGCTCCCACGCCCAAGGCACCGGGCCTGCCACAGCTCGCTCCCACCCGCAGCTCTCCACCGCACCTGCCGGCCTGTCCTTCCCACGCGGACGCCCCCCCACCCGACACACACTGCGGAGCCAAGCCTCCACCACCTGACACCTCGCGTGCTCTGCCACTCTAGCGCCTGGACACCTTGCTTGGGCTTGTGCTCTTCCTCACCCTGACCCCACACTTGCGTCACTCCTTGCCCCGTAAGCAATACCCCACACTAGCACCGGCGCGCCCCATCTCTTCACCTTTCACCACCTCTCCAAGCTCTCTGGCTCCCTCTGCCCACACTCCGAAAACGATACCGTGTTTGCACAACCAGCAGCAAGGAAGGTGCCACCTCGGGCAGTGATACAGCCCATTGTCCTAGAGAGTCCCCGAAGCATTGTCTTGCACGAGGAGTTCCAGAGAAGTCCACGATGCCATGGCAAACCGCACTCTGTATTCATGTTTTGTCCCTCAGCAGAAATATGTTTCCAACACCGCCCACTCCTCCACCACTAGTACCACCACCACCATCACCACCCCCACGACCACCCCCCCTCCCCTGAACCTCTCCTCCTACCGACAGCATCATGGCTGCTCCGGACAGCACCACCACCTCAGGCCGCGCCCTCACCACCACCGCTACTCCACCCAACACCCCCATCCCACCCCCTATCTCCCCACTCCTTCCCTGATCCTTTCCAATTCCTACGTTGTCAAAGATCCTACTCTTGCATTTCTCCCGGTGGCCTCCTTGATCTGTTTGGATTGTTTGTGTTTGTTTGTTTGTGTCCTAGCTAAGTAGAAGTAGAGTTGATTTACAATACTGTGTTCGTGTCAGGTGTCTAAGTAGAAGTAGAGTTGATTTACAATACTGTGTTCGTGTCGTGTCAGATTCAGTGAAATGTGCTTTTTCAGGTTATTTTCCAGTACGGTTTCTTAGGAGATATGAAGCTAGTTCCTGGTGCTAGGCAGTAAAATCCTTGCTGCTTCTCTGCTTTAGGGATACTGTTGCCTCTCCTTTAACCCCAACCCCACCTCCAAATATGTCCCTCCCCTACACTTTCCCCTTGGGTAACCACACGTGTGTTTTCTACGTCTGTGAGTCTCTCTTTGTTTTGCACAAAGGTTCACTTCGTTGCAGTTTTTAGATTCCACGTACCTTTATCCTTCTCAGTCAGACTTACTTTACTAAGTGTAATATTCTCTAGGACCATCCAGGTTGCGCCAAATGGCAAGGTTTCATTGCTTTCTATGGCTGAGGAATGTTGCATACTACACATGCAGCACATCTTCTTTTTCTTTCTTCCTTAAGAGCTTTTACTGAGATACAATGGACATACGATAAACTGCATATACTGAAAGTGTACAATTTGATACTTCTTTTCTTATTAGTAATGTATATATGGCAATCCCAACCTGCCAGTTCATCCCACCACAACCCCCCGCCCCCCTTTCCCCACTTGGTGTCTATATGTCTGTTCTCTACATCTGTGTCTCTATTTCTGCCTTGCAAACCGGTTGATGGGTACCGTTTTTCTTTATTCCGCTTACATGTGTTAACACACGATATCTGTTTTTCTCTTTCTGACTCACTTCACTCTGTATGACAGTCTCTAGGTCCATCCATGTCTCGACAAATGTCCCAACTGCGTTCCTTTTTACAGCTGAGTAATATTCAATCGCGTATATGTACCACATCTTCTTTACCCATTCACCTGTTGATGGACATTTAGGTTGCTTCCACGTCCCGGCTCTTGTAAATAGTGCTGCAGTGAACACTGGCGTGCACGTACAGCACATCTTCTTGCGACTGCCGTCTGTTGATGAGCACTTGGGTGTTTTCCACGTCTTGGCTATGGCACACAGTGCTGCTATGAACATGAGGGTGCATGCATCTTTTCAAATTAGAGCTTTTGTCTTTTCCAGATGTGTACTGAGGATTGGGATTGCTAGATCATATGACAGCTCACCTGTCCTTCTTTCTTTTTTCTTTCTTCGCTTCTTCCTTGCTTGCTTTTTCTTTCTTTCATTTCCTTTCCTTCCTTCCTTCCTTCCTTTATTTCTTGCTTCTATCCTTCCTTCCTTCTTTCCTTGCTTGCTTGCTTCTTCCTTTGCTGCTTGCTTGGTTTTTCTTTCTTTCATTTGTCTTTCCTTCTTTGCTTCTTCCTTCCTCCCTCCCTCCACCCCTTCCTCGCTCCCTACATTCCTTCCTTCCGTCCTTCCGTCCTTCCTTCCTTCCTTCCTTCCTTCCTTTCTGTAGAGTAGTAGCTGCAGTAGTGGAAGTATAGTTGATTGACAATAGTGTGTTAGTTTCAGGTGCACAGCAGGGAGATACTATTTTCCATAGATGATGTATTTTCAGGTTTATTTCCATAATGGGGTACCAGAAGATACTGACTCTCATTCCCTGTGCTATTCTCTATATCCTCGTTACTTGATCTCTTTTCTATATTGTACGGTGTGTCTGTTCATCGCAGCTCCCAACTTATTCTTCCACTTCTCCCTTTCGCCTTGGGTAAGCATCAGTTTGTGTTCTACGTCTGTGACTCTGTTTCTGTTTTGCACATAGATTCATTGGTATTATTGTTTAGATTCCACATATCTCTCTCCCTCGCTGTTGGACTTACTTCACTAAGTGTAATCTTCTCTAGGTCCATCCTTTTTGCTGCACATGGCACTATTTCATTCTTTTTTGATGGCTGAGTAATATTCCACAGTACGTTTTCCATGTCTTGGCTATAGCACATAGTGCTGCTGTGAACATGGGGGTTCATGTCTCTTTTCAAGGTATAGTTTCTCTCTTTCCCGGGTGTGTCCCGAGGATTGGGACTGCTGGATCATATGATAGCTCGTCTTTCTCCTCTTTCTGTATTTCGTCACTGATCTCTCTCTCTCTCTCTCTCTAAGTGATTAGTGATTTACTTCTATGTACTTGTGCTTGGGGAGCACAGCTGATGAACAATATCGTGTGAATTTCAGATGCACAGCAAAGGGAGACTATTTTCCATGGCTAATATTTTTTCGGCTTGATTTCTAGTGCAGTTTGCTAGAAGATAGTGAATATTATTCCCCGAGTTATTCTGTATATCCTTGCTGCTTTCTCCCTCACACATAGTAGTGTGTATCCATTCCTTTCAGCTTCTGATTTATGACTCCACTTCTCCCTTTCCCCTTGGGGAACCATCATTTGGTTTTCTATGTCTGTGAGTCTGTTTCGCCCATAGATTCATGTGGAATAGGTTTTAGTTTCCACATATCTTGTCCTTTTCTGTCGGACGTCTTTCGCTAAGTCTAGTAGTCTCTGGGACCATCCTTGTGGTGGCTAATGGCAATATTTCATTCTTTTTCCTCATGGCTGAGAAATAATCCATGCTACACAGATACCACATCTTGTGCCAGCCGTCTGTTGGTGGGCGGTTGTGTACTTTCCACCTTGGCTATTGCAAATAATGCTGCTGCGAACATGGAGGTACGCGTATCGTTTGGCATTAGAGTTTCGTCTTTTCCGGGCACGTACCCAGGAATGGGACTGCTGGATCATATGGAAGCTCTCTTTTGGCCTCTTGAAATCTGAACCTCCACCCTCACCCCCACCCCCACCCCCACCCCCACCCCCAGCCCCACGCAATCACACTCACATGAGACTGGATGTTTTCTCTTGATGACAGGCGATTTATGTCTCTGGGGCAGTAGAGCGCCCCCACCCCATTCGGACCACACCTCGCCCCTGTCGCATCCTGCGTTTCTGTTTCTCTCTTGCCTGCTTCTTACCCACCGCCCCCAGTCCCAGCCCAGTGGTTCGCCTGACCGCCTTGCAGCACAGCGCACCAGTCTGGCAAGCTCACCCACCACCCTGCCCCGATGGCGTCCTCTCCCACCATCCTCCTCGCACCACAGCCCACTCACATACCCGGCTTGCCACCCGCCCTTCCTCCTAGCCGGCAGGCTCGGCCCACTCTACCCCGCACCATACCCTTGTACCCCAGGCCCGACTCTCACACGCCCTGCCTGGAAGTCTCCCTTCCGCCAGCGCTCCTCAGACCCCCTGCTACTCCAGCTCCCCCCGTACCCCAGATCTGACCTACCCGCACACACGTACCAGCACCGGTGCCACCACCGTCCCAAGCTTCTGCAGAGCCTCTGCCTGAGTGGCCAGCAGCTCTCCCGGCCAGGTCCCTGCAAGCCCAATACCTCCGTGCCCGCCCCTGCTCCAGCCAGACACCCCAGGCCCTTCCTCCCACCTCCCAGCAAGCGGCTCACCACCACCCTCTCTCCACAGGGCTGTTTTGCTCCGTTCCCTAATCCACATGGGGTGACCACCACCAACGGCCACGAACACCTTCCTCCCGCACTGTCACACAGCCCCAAGGTACCAGCAAGGCCACCGAGGAAACTTCCTGCAGTGATGGGAAGCCCCATCTGCCCACTCTCGCTCCTTTCCACAGGGGACCTGCAGTTGTCCAAATGCACCGAGTGTGACACCACCACGGCAGGTCGGTGCACGTCACCGGCTGTCCCGTTTGCCTCTGAAGGAAACAATCTGTGAGCAGACGTTAAAGCCTTTGGCGACAGAGGTGCCCAAGCTTGGGCTGAATGGGGACTGAGGACTTACCTTGGGGAGAATCCTTAGGAGAAGGTGAGGACGGGCTGCGAAGGAGGACAGCGCATATCCTGGATAGACAGACAGGAACGGTGAGAATGGGAAACCATGAGAAGTCATGTCTAGGGGAGCGGTGTATGTGTGCGCGCGCGCACGTGGGTGTGTGTCTTTGCTCTGGGGGAGGGAGGGACGTATGCACGGTCACATTCTTGCCTCACTGTGATAGGGTTGAGAGCGTTGGTCACGCACCTGGAATGCGATATTAGCTGGTGGTCCACCCTGTCACGCATCTGCTTCCACCGCATCCCACCTGCTTGGCTCCGTCTTCACGGCTGACCTCCGGTATCTGCCTGCGCTCTGACTTCCACTGCCTGGCGGTGTAACTCCTGGCACGTGTTTGGATTCATTTTCACATCTCTGCCTCCGGGGTGCCTTGGTCCGCCTCTCTGCTCCCATGGCCCGCTCAAGACCAGGACGCCCTTGGAGCCCACCACCGGGCCACGGGAGTCACAGGCAGTCCAGGACCTGGCCCACGAGGAAGCGGCCGGAGTCCCTGCAAGTGGCCCGACTTGGAGATGGAGATCCCTCTCCTGCACCTTCCCGATGGATCCGCGTCGCAGGTGCTGGCACTCAATGGGACCCTCCACCCCCACCCCTCCATGCCGACCCCCCCCCACCGCCATCCGCACCCCCACCCCCACCCCCATCCCCACCTGCACTGCCATCACCCCCCCGCCCCACCCGCACTGTCATCACCACCACTGCCGCCACCACCACCACCTTTACCACAAACAGCAGCAGCAGCAGCAGCAGCAGCAGCGGCTCCAGCCCCAGCACCGCACCAGGACTGCCACCGCCGCCACCAGGGGCAGCGGAGGCAGCAGCAGTAGCAGCACCAACACCAGCCCCTCAGGAAGGAAGACGGGATGGGTCGTCAGCGGTGAGATGCGTCGTGGCAGAAGTCGTGCTGCCGGAGAGTCCAAACGCAGGTGGGGGCGTTTGCTCGTGGCCACAGCCTCGGCGGGGAGAGAGGCTGCCCCGGGCCGTCGTGTTTGGGGCTGAGGCAAGGGTCCGAGAAGGAGGAGGCGGGATGTGGAGGGCCTGGCGTGGGCGAGCGCTCCAGTGCGGCCAAAAGGGTTGCGTGGCAGGGCTTGGGCTGGAGGTGGACGGTGGCGGGCGGCTGCTGGCGGGGCTCCGAGGCGCGGAGCAAGCGTGGGCTGGCTAAAAGGGGGCGCGGGACGGTGGGAGGCCGAGAGGCAGAAGAAGGGCTTCCCTGACCGGGAATCGAACCCGGGCCGCGGCGGTGAGAGCGCCGAATCCTAACCACTAGACCACCAGGGAGCGCCAGGCCTAACGCTCGCTGCTCCTCGCCCCATAGCGCCCGCGCCGCGCCACGTCGGCGCCAAGACCCGGCTCCCCCAAGTCCAGTCCCCGCGCCGCTCCTGGCAACGCACGTGCCCTCGCGTTCTTCCTGCTGGCCGCAGCCGCAAAACACTGCGCGCCTGCTTCTCGCACACACGCGAAAAGCCGCGAAGGGCCAGCTAGCTCCCCTCTCCCGGCTCTCCCTCCCAGGCCCCGGCCGGCCCGAGGCCCGCGGAGCTCGGCAAAAGGTCGGCCCACTGCGTTGGCCGGGAATCGAACCCGGGTCAACTGCTTGGAAGGCAGCTATGCTCACCACTATACCACCAACGCTGCACAGCCCGGGCCGCCCGCAGACGCCGGCCCCGGGCTCGCCCGACCACACTCTCGCCGCCGCCGCCGCCGCCGCCGCCGCCGCCGCCGCCTCGGCCGCCGTCTCCTCCTCCTCGTCCTCCTCCTCCTCCTCCTGCTCTTCCTCCTCCTCCTCCTGGTCCTCCTCCCCTTCCTCCCCCTCCTCCGCCTCCGCTGCCTGGAGCAGCCCTGCCCCGACGCCCCGCCAGCCGGCAGCTCCGTGCTGCCACAGGCGACACCAACGACCGCCCGGAGCCCCAGCCGCGCCAGCCCTCCGCAGCTGCCCTAGTCCACCAGCCCGACCGCCTCAGGGGGGCGCTCTCGCTGCCTTGCTGCTCCCGGGGCCTCGGCTTCACGCCGCGGGCCACCCCCCGCCCCCGCCCTCACCCCCACCCCGGGGGACGCGTCCTCCAGCACCTGGCTCCCCAGGGCCCTTCTCCCCCCGGCGCGGGGCCAGGCCGCCTCCCGTACCGACAGGGGACGGCACTCATCCGCCACCCACCCGGCCCGCCCGCTGTGCAGAGCTGCGCGGCTGTGCGGCGCTCCGCAAGGAGCCCAGTGAGGCCGCCCCTTCGGACGGGCCGCGATGTCGTCGGGCGGTTGTGGGGTCGAGAGGAGGCCCTGGCTCGCTGTGGCGACCGAGCGCCCGGCGAGGAGGAAGGGCTGGAGGGCTGCAGGGGGTGCAGGGCGGGCAGGCTAGGCACGCGCTGGCCTCGCTGGAGGGCGGACGGCGACGGGAGGAGAAGGGCCCTTGGGGACCGGACGGCAGGACCGAGCGCGGCGCCGGCCATCAAAAAGAGGGCGTGCTGCCTCCCCGTCGGGGAATCGAACCCCGGTCTCCCGCGTGACAGGCGGGGATACTCACCACTATACTAACGAGGACGGCGGCGACCGCCGGGGCGCCCGGCCGCTCTGGGCTGCCTGCCGGCGCCTCCCTCTGCCCTCTGCCCTCTGCCCACCACGGGCGCCGGGCGTGTGCCCGACCCGACCCGACACCAAACCAACCGCGTCGTCCAAAGCAGCAGCCCCCGGCCCCGACAGGGACGCGGACCGCGCCCGGCCGCGACGGGCCAGGCGCATGCTGCAGTGCACCCTCCGCGGGCCTCCTTCGCCGGGAGCGGGGGCACGGCGGCACGCCCAGGCCCTTCGAGGAGGGCCTGGGCGTGCGCCGTGCCCCGTCCGGCGAAGAGAGGCGCGGGAGGGTGCTGCCGGCATGCGCTGGCCCGACGCGGCCGGGCGCGGTCCGGGGCCAGGAGTGGGCGAGGCCGCCACCGCGCCGGAGCCAGGCGCGTCGGCAGGCCTCGCTCGCCGTCGGCCACCGCGCGCCCGGTGCGTTGCTCAGCCAGACAGACTGCCGCCCGCCTGGCGCGGAGCACCGCGTCCAGCCAAGGGCACCG
This sequence comes from Hippopotamus amphibius kiboko, assembly GCF_030028045.1. NCBI lineage: Eukaryota > Metazoa > Chordata > Mammalia > Artiodactyla > Hippopotamidae > Hippopotamus > Hippopotamus amphibius. The sequence goes on along the minus strand of NW_026648412.1, from coordinate 8,395 downwards.
CTGTTGGCGTCGCGGCGGGTCCCAGCCAGCCGAGCGGCGACGCGCCCGCTCCGGCCCGCCGTCAGGATGGCCGAGCGGTCTAAGGCGCTGCGTTCAGGTCGCAGTCTCCCCTGGAGGCGTGGGTTCGAATCCCACTCCTGACAAGCCAGCCTTTTGGCCCGCCCCACTAACGCACCCGTCCCTCTGGCAGCCCTTGACCGCCTTCCTCTCCGTTGGCGCACTGCACTCTTGCGGCCTCTCCAAACTCAGGCCCGGACATCCGTGCCTCTCACACGCGGGACCCTCTCCGCCACGGCCGCGCTTCCTGCCCACCCGCCCGCGGGCTTGGCAGAAATGGCCCAGTTGGAAGCCTCCCGGACACACGCCCTCCCGCCCAGCCAGTACGCCCCCTCCTACCTGCACCCACACCACCAACCTTCAGTCCTTCGCACCACATCTTTCCTCACCTGCTTGCTTGCTGCTGCTGCTGCTGCTAGTTTTTCTCCTTCCCTCCCTCCCTCCCTTCCTTCCTTCCGCCCTCCGTCCCTCGCTCCCACTCCCACTGCACCCGCTGCACCCCGCCACCGCCACACACACAGCAGACGCGGGTGCAAAGCCCTCGACTCTTCGCCCGCCCGACTTCTGCCTGGTGAACAGCGGGCTCACTCTCCCAGCCTTGCTGCCACGTCCGCCACCAGCAGCTCTCCCTCCGTCCAACATCCTGTCCCTTGCGCCAGCCCCGCCGGCCCGCCTGCCCATTCCATTCCCCCCACAGCCACGCGGAGGTGGCCGACGCCGTCTTGCCGGCCTGGGGTGCGTGCCCTCGGTGCGTATTGGCCTTGGGGCCTCGGCTGGGCCACAGCTGCCTGCCTCCCAGCACGCAGGCAGCCCAGCTTCCTGCTGGGCCAGGGACCACCGGGCCCTCCCTGCAGGAGGCCTGGCGCAGGAGTCGCTCCCGGGAAGAGTGCTCCAGCGAGGAGAGAGCGCGCGCCCTGGACGCCCCGTCACCCGCCCACAGACGTCCGGCCCTCAGCCCGGGCCACCCCCTTGGGCGCCACAGCGCACGTTGCCCGGGGGAAGCCGCTGCCCCGGCCGGACCTAACCGCACCCTGGCGCGTCGCTCCTCTCACGACCAACGCCTCAGAGCGGGACCCCTCGGGAGAGGGCTGGGCCAGAGCGCAGCAGCGAGGCCCAGGCACCTGTGGTCCTTGGGCCTGAGCGTCTGCTCGGTGGCGGCGGCGCTCCCGGGGGCCCATCTCCGGCGCTCGCGGCCGCGGCCCCGGCCCCGGCCCCGGCCCCGCGCGAGCTCCGATGCCTGCCCCACTCCCATCCCACCCCCACCCCTGGCCGCCCTCGCCCGCCCCGCAGCGGCAAGAAAGCCAGCCGCCAGAGGGACTTGGGGTCGGGACCTGGCGGTCACCGAGACGAAACTCGGTCCTCAGCCGCAGCCGCCGCGCCTCGCCTCGCCTCGCCTCGCCGGCCCTGCCTGCGATTCGGGCGCGGGTCGGGCTGCTTCCGCTCCTGGCTTCCTCTGGCGACAGCGACAGCCTCGCGGCGGCCGTGGACGGCAGAGAAAGCGCAGGATGGGCCGAGCCCGCCTGCGTCCCTCCGTCCCTCTGTCCTCTCGACCGCCTGGCGCCCTGGGGTCGCCCACGTGCCCGGAGCCTGTCACTGGGGTGGGCCGTCGGCCTCCTGCGCAAACGGAGCAGAGGCCCTCGGGCGAGCGGCGCCCAGTATCGGGCTCTTGGCTGCGAGCAGCGCTGGGGCAGCATCGGGCGCCAGGCGCCCTCGCTGCATGGGTGGTTCAGTGGTAGAATTCTCGCCTGCCACGCGGGAGGCCCGGGTTCGATTCCCGGCCCATGCAGCCGCAGCGTCGCCTTTTGGTTCCCGCAGCCCCAAAGCGGAGCTAGGCGTCCCCGCTCCCACGCCCAAGGCACCGGGCCTGCCACAGCTCGCTCCCACCCGCAGCTCTCCACCGCACCTGCCGGCCTGTCCTTCCCACGCGGACGCCCCCCCACCCGACACACACTGCGGAGCCAAGCCTCCACCACCTGACACCTCGCGTGCTCTGCCACTCTAGCGCCTGGACACCTTGCTTGGGCTTGTGCTCTTCCTCACCCTGACCCCACACTTGCGTCACTCCTTGCCCCGTAAGCAATACCCCACACTAGCACCGGCGCGCCCCATCTCTTCACCTTTCACCACCTCTCCAAGCTCTCTGGCTCCCTCTGCCCACACTCCGAAAACGATACCGTGTTTGCACAACCAGCAGCAAGGAAGGTGCCACCTCGGGCAGTGATACAGCCCATTGTCCTAGAGAGTCCCCGAAGCATTGTCTTGCACGAGGAGTTCCAGAGAAGTCCACGATGCCATGGCAAACCGCACTCTGTATTCATGTTTTGTCCCTCAGCAGAAATATGTTTCCAACACCGCCCACTCCTCCACCACTAGTACCACCACCACCATCACCACCCCCACGACCACCCCCCCTCCCCTGAACCTCTCCTCCTACCGACAGCATCATGGCTGCTCCGGACAGCACCACCACCTCAGGCCGCGCCCTCACCACCACCGCTACTCCACCCAACACCCCCATCCCACCCCCTATCTCCCCACTCCTTCCCTGATCCTTTCCAATTCCTACGTTGTCAAAGATCCTACTCTTGCATTTCTCCCGGTGGCCTCCTTGATCTGTTTGGATTGTTTGTGTTTGTTTGTTTGTGTCCTAGCTAAGTAGAAGTAGAGTTGATTTACAATACTGTGTTCGTGTCAGGTGTCTAAGTAGAAGTAGAGTTGATTTACAATACTGTGTTCGTGTCGTGTCAGATTCAGTGAAATGTGCTTTTTCAGGTTATTTTCCAGTACGGTTTCTTAGGAGATATGAAGCTAGTTCCTGGTGCTAGGCAGTAAAATCCTTGCTGCTTCTCTGCTTTAGGGATACTGTTGCCTCTCCTTTAACCCCAACCCCACCTCCAAATATGTCCCTCCCCTACACTTTCCCCTTGGGTAACCACACGTGTGTTTTCTACGTCTGTGAGTCTCTCTTTGTTTTGCACAAAGGTTCACTTCGTTGCAGTTTTTAGATTCCACGTACCTTTATCCTTCTCAGTCAGACTTACTTTACTAAGTGTAATATTCTCTAGGACCATCCAGGTTGCGCCAAATGGCAAGGTTTCATTGCTTTCTATGGCTGAGGAATGTTGCATACTACACATGCAGCACATCTTCTTTTTCTTTCTTCCTTAAGAGCTTTTACTGAGATACAATGGACATACGATAAACTGCATATACTGAAAGTGTACAATTTGATACTTCTTTTCTTATTAGTAATGTATATATGGCAATCCCAACCTGCCAGTTCATCCCACCACAACCCCCCGCCCCCCTTTCCCCACTTGGTGTCTATATGTCTGTTCTCTACATCTGTGTCTCTATTTCTGCCTTGCAAACCGGTTGATGGGTACCGTTTTTCTTTATTCCGCTTACATGTGTTAACACACGATATCTGTTTTTCTCTTTCTGACTCACTTCACTCTGTATGACAGTCTCTAGGTCCATCCATGTCTCGACAAATGTCCCAACTGCGTTCCTTTTTACAGCTGAGTAATATTCAATCGCGTATATGTACCACATCTTCTTTACCCATTCACCTGTTGATGGACATTTAGGTTGCTTCCACGTCCCGGCTCTTGTAAATAGTGCTGCAGTGAACACTGGCGTGCACGTACAGCACATCTTCTTGCGACTGCCGTCTGTTGATGAGCACTTGGGTGTTTTCCACGTCTTGGCTATGGCACACAGTGCTGCTATGAACATGAGGGTGCATGCATCTTTTCAAATTAGAGCTTTTGTCTTTTCCAGATGTGTACTGAGGATTGGGATTGCTAGATCATATGACAGCTCACCTGTCCTTCTTTCTTTTTTCTTTCTTCGCTTCTTCCTTGCTTGCTTTTTCTTTCTTTCATTTCCTTTCCTTCCTTCCTTCCTTCCTTTATTTCTTGCTTCTATCCTTCCTTCCTTCTTTCCTTGCTTGCTTGCTTCTTCCTTTGCTGCTTGCTTGGTTTTTCTTTCTTTCATTTGTCTTTCCTTCTTTGCTTCTTCCTTCCTCCCTCCCTCCACCCCTTCCTCGCTCCCTACATTCCTTCCTTCCGTCCTTCCGTCCTTCCTTCCTTCCTTCCTTCCTTCCTTTCTGTAGAGTAGTAGCTGCAGTAGTGGAAGTATAGTTGATTGACAATAGTGTGTTAGTTTCAGGTGCACAGCAGGGAGATACTATTTTCCATAGATGATGTATTTTCAGGTTTATTTCCATAATGGGGTACCAGAAGATACTGACTCTCATTCCCTGTGCTATTCTCTATATCCTCGTTACTTGATCTCTTTTCTATATTGTACGGTGTGTCTGTTCATCGCAGCTCCCAACTTATTCTTCCACTTCTCCCTTTCGCCTTGGGTAAGCATCAGTTTTGTGTTCTACGTCTGTGACTCTGTTTCTGTTTTGCACATAGATTCATTGGTATTATTGTTTAGATTCCACATATCTCTCTCCCTCGCTGTTGGACTTACTTCACTAAGTGTAATCTTCTCTAGGTCCATCCTTTTTGCTGCACATGGCACTATTTCATTCTTTTTTGATGGCTGAGTAATATTCCACAGTACGTTTTCCATGTCTTGGCTATAGCACATAGTGCTGCTGTGAACATGGGGGTTCATGTCTCTTTTCAAGGTATAGTTTCTCTCTTTCCCGGGTGTGTCCCGAGGATTGGGACTGCTGGATCATATGATAGCTCGTCTTTCTCCTCTTTCTGTATTTCGTCACTGATCTCTCTCTCTCTCTCTCTCTAAGTGATTAGTGATTTACTTCTATGTACTTGTGCTTGGGGAGCACAGCTGATGAACAATATCGTGTGAATTTCAGATGCACAGCAAAGGGAGACTATTTTCCATGGCTAATATTTTTTCGGCTTGATTTCTAGTGCAGTTTGCTAGAAGATAGTGAATATTATTCCCCGAGTTATTCTGTATATCCTTGCTGCTTTCTCCCTCACACATAGTAGTGTGTATCCATTCCTTTCAGCTTCTGATTTATGACTCCACTTCTCCCTTTCCCCTTGGGGAACCATCATTTGGTTTTCTATGTCTGTGAGTCTGTTTCGCCCATAGATTCATGTGGAATAGGTTTTAGTTTCCACATATCTTGTCCTTTTCTGTCGGACGTCTTTCGCTAAGTCTAGTAGTCTCTGGGACCATCCTTGTGGTGGCTAATGGCAATATTTCATTCTTTTTCCTCATGGCTGAGAAATAATCCATGCTACACAGATACCACATCTTGTGCCAGCCGTCTGTTGGTGGGCGGTTGTGTACTTTCCACCTTGGCTATTGCAAATAATGCTGCTGCGAACATGGAGGTACGCGTATCGTTTGGCATTAGAGTTTCGTCTTTTCCGGGCACGTACCCAGGAATGGGACTGCTGGATCATATGGAAGCTCTCTTTTGGCCTCTTGAAATCTGAACCTCCACCCTCACCCCCACCCCCACCCCCACCCCCACCCCCAGCCCCACGCAATCACACTCACATGAGACTGGATGTTTTCTCTTGATGACAGGCGATTTATGTCTCTGGGGCAGTAGAGAGCCCCCACCCCATTCGGACCACACCTCGCCCCTGTCGCATCCTGCGTTTCTGTTTCTCTCTTGCCTGCTTCTTACCCACCGCCCCCAGTCCCAGCCCAGTGGTTCGCCTGACCGCCTTGCAGCACAGCGCACCAGTCTGGCAAGCTCACCCACCACCCTGCCCCGATGGCGTCCTCTCCCACCATCCTCCTCGCACCACAGCCCACTCACATACCCGGCTTGCCACCCGCCCTTCCTCCTAGCCGGCAGGCTCGGCCCACTCTACCCCGCACCATACCCTTGTACCCCAGGCCCGACTCTCACACGCCCTGCCTGGAAGTCTCCCTTCCGCCAGCGCTCCTCAGACCCCCTGCTACTCCAGCTCCCCCCGTACCCCAGATCTGACCTACCCGCACACACGTACCAGCACCGGTGCCACCACCGTCCCAAGCTTCTGCAGAGCCTCTGCCTGAGTGGCCAGCAGCTCTCCCGGCCAGGTCCCTGCAAGCCCAATACCTCCGTGCCCGCCCCTGCTCCAGCCAGACACCCCAGGCCCTTCCTCCCACCTCCCAGCAAGCGGCTCACCACCACCCTCTCTCCACAGGGCTGTTTTGCTCCGTTCCCTAATCCACATGGGGTGACCACCACCAACGGCCACGAACACCTTCCTCCCGCACTGTCACACAGCCCCAAGGTACCAGCAAGGCCACCGAGGAAACTTCCTGCAGTGATGGGAAGCCCCATCTGCCCACTCTCGCTCCTTTCCACAGGGGACCTGCAGTTGTCCAAATGCACCGAGTGTGACACCACCACGGCAGGTCGGTGCACGTCACCGGCTGTCCCGTTTGCCTCTGAAGGAAACAATCTGTGAGCAGACGTTAAAGCCTTTGGCGACAGAGGTGCCCAAGCTTGGGCTGAATGGGGACTGAGGACTTACCTTGGGGAGAATCCTTAGGAGAAGGTGAGGACGGGCTGCGAAGGAGGACAGCGCATATCCTGGATAGACAGACAGGAACGGTGAGAATGGGAAACCATGAGAAGTCATGTCTAGGGGAGCGGTGTATGTGTGCGCGCGCGCACGTGGGTGTGTGTCTTTGCTCTGGGGGAGGGAGGGACGTATGCACGGTCACATTCTTGCCTCACTGTGATAGGGTTGAGAGCGTTGGTCACGCACCTGGAATGCGATATTAGCTGGTGGTCCACCCTGTCACGCATCTGCTTCCACCGCATCCCACCTGCTTGGCTCCGTCTTCACGGCTGACCTCCGGTATCTGCCTGCGCTCTGACTTCCACTGCCTGGCGGTGTAACTCCTGGCACGTGTTTGGATTCATTTTCACATCTCTGCCTCCGGGGTGCCTTGGTCCGCCTCTCTGCTCCCATGGCCCGCTCAAGACCAGGACGCCCTTGGAGCCCACCACCGGGCCACGGGAGTCACAGGCAGTCCAGGACCTGGCCCACGAGGAAGCGGCCGGAGTCCCTGCAAGTGGCCCGACTTGGAGATGGAGATCCCTCTCCTGCACCTTCCCGATGGATCCGCGTCGCAGGTGCTGGCACTCAATGGGACCCTCCACCCCCACCCCTCCATGCCGACCCCCCCCCACCGCCATCCGCACCCCCACCCCCACCCCCATCCCCACCTGCACTGCCATCACCCCCCCGCCCCACCCGCACTGTCATCACCACCACTGCCGCCACCACCACCACCTTTACCACAAACAGCAGCAGCAGCAGCAGCAGCAGCAGCGGCTCCAGCCCCAGCACCGCACCAGGACTGCCACCGCCGCCACCAGGGGCAGCGGAGGCAGCAGCAGTAGCAGCACCAACACCAGCCCCTCAGGAAGGAAGACGGGATGGGTCGTCAGCGGTGAGATGCGTCGTGGCAGAAGTCGTGCTGCCGGAGAGTCCAAACGCAGGTGGGGGCGTTTGCTCGTGGCCACAGCCTCGGCGGGGAGAGAGGCTGCCCCGGGCCGTCGTGTTTGGGGCTGAGGCAAGGGTCCGAGAAGGAGGAGGCGGGATGTGGAGGGCCTGGCGTGGGCGAGCGCTCCAGTGCGGCCAAAAGGGTTGCGTGGCAGGGCTTGGGCTGGAGGTGGACGGTGGCGGGCGGCTGCTGGCGGGGCTCCGAGGCGCGGAGCAAGCGTGGGCTGGCTAAAAGGGGGCGCGGGACGGTGGGAGGCCGAGAGGCAGAAGAAGGGCTTCCCTGACCGGGAATCGAACCCGGGCCGCGGCGGTGAGAGCGCCGAATCCTAACCACTAGACCACCAGGGAGCGCCAGGCCTAACGCTCGCTGCTCCTCGCCCCATAGCGCCCGCGCCGCGCCACGTCGGCGCCAAGACCCCGGCTCCCCCAAGTCCAGTCCCCGCGCCGCTCCTGGCAACGCACGTGCCCTCGCGTTCTTCCTGCTGGCCGCAGCCGCAAAACACTGCGCGCCTGCTTCTCGCACACACGCGAAAAGCCGCGAAGGGCCAGCTAGCTCCCCTCTCCCGGCTCTCCCTCCCAGGCCCCGGCCGGCCCGAGGCCCGCGGAGCTCGGCAAAAGGTCGGCCCACTGCGTTGGCCGGGAATCGAACCCGGGTCAACTGCTTGGAAGGCAGCTATGCTCACCACTATACCACCAACGCTGCACAGCCCGGGCCGCCCGCAGACGCCGGCCCCGGGCTCGCCCGACCACACTCTCGCCGCCGCCGCCGCCGCCGCCGCCGCCGCCGCCTCGGCCGCCGTCTCCTCCTCTCGTCCTCCTCCTCCTCCTCCTGCTCTTCCTCCTCCTCCTCCTGGTCCTCCTCCCCTTCCTCCCCCTCCTCCGCCTCC
>NW_026648411.1:62500-80852 GCF_030028045.1 Hippopotamus amphibius kiboko | reverse complement strand
CGGGGGGGGGCGGTGACAAATGTCCAAGGATGAGGCATCCTAAAGAAGGAACGTGTGTGGTCCAAGCTACCCGAGGTCGCCATCCTCATTGTAGGAAGAGGACCTCTTTGGGGAGTGTGGGGAGGGGGGAGGCAAGGTAGAAGGTATGCAGATAAGGTTTGGGGGAGGGAAAAAAAGACATTTCGGTCCTAAAGCTAGTCATTTCGAAATGGGAAACAAAGGACACAAGGGAAAAGCTAAAACTGGGCACAGGCGATTGGAAAAGGTTTCTGAGGAGAAGAATCTTCGGAAAGGAATGGGAACCGTGGTCAGGACTGCTTAAGATGAGGATGGATTCAAGGACACACATGAGTGTTCGTATCAACAGGAAACCAGTGCAAAACTAGAATTCAGTTTTCTGTCTCTCGGTGAAAAAGGCCAACTTTGGGCTCGGGCTTGGGTGTTTCTTCTATTGCTCTGCTCTCTCCGTCATGAGAGAGAAAGCTTTCCTTCCTTTTTCCGGAAGGAAGGAAGGAAGGAAGGAAGGAAGGAAGGAAGGAAGGCAGGCAGGCAGGCAGGCTTATGTCTTCTAAAAATCATCACTTCTTTTCTAGGTTACCTTTATCAGGTCTTGGGGGACTCACGTGGACTTAGTCCTCTTGATATTCAAAGAGCCAGGGTTGGCTCACAAGGAAAGAGGCTTCTCTCTTTGCCTAGCAAGTCTTTCCCTGGGATGTGGGTGACGTGGCTAAGGAGGCACTGTTCCCCAGTGACCTATCTAACTGTTTTACACTCGTTGGGGTATTTTGGACACATTTGCCCCCAAACCGAATGACACATGAAGTCTTTTGCACTTAGAATGCATGTTGAGAGAGGATCCAAGAGGAGAGGGCCTAGCTCAAGAATGTGTTCTCTCTCCTTCGAAAGCAGAGCCATGAAACGGAGTAGGCTTCCTGGAGAGGTTTCCTGACATGGGAAGCGTTGTCGAAGAGGAAGGAACGTGAAGCCTTCTTTGGCTTGTGTCTATACACGGGTGTGTTCCAGCTGCTCTGGAAATGATGGGATCCTTCTTCTCTGCCCTGGCATACAGGGTTTTCGGTCGTCCAAATGGAGGCTCACACGACAGGGACTGAGCCCAGTATCAAGGAGATATTCCACCCGAGTTTCATGCCGAGGCGGCAACAACAGCCTCTTGAAAGATGATGGGGGGTGGGGGGGGGCCACACGTGGATCAATTCCATTCTGTCCATTCAACAGAGGGTCGGGGCTACAGCAGACCCCAGAGAGGGACAGCAGACCCCAGAGAGGGGCAGCAGCCCGGCCGGCCACTGGGTCTCCATGTCTCAGGCTTCCTGGGGAACCTCACCCCCCCCCCCAGGTCCCCGCCGCCCCCCGCATTCCGCCACCCACCTTGGTGCATTTCGAATGGCTCCAATTGTAAATAGATGCTGGTGGGAAGATTTCTACAGGTTACCTGCAATGGCTGACCTGTCATGCTTGTCACCCTGGGGGAAAACAATTCTCTTTGTCCCCAGAGGCGTCAGACCTCCTCTCTCAGGAACCCCTGAGCCCCGGCCACTGGACTTCACTCCACTGGCACGTAGTAAGGGTCATCCAAACGTTCCTGTGACGGTGAGTATGGTTTCCATGTGGGTTGAAGCCTTCCCTTGCTGCAAGCCTTCTGTCCTCACCATGGCATAGAGACGGTTAAAAAAAAATTGTGTTTGCCACTTTGGGTATACCTTCCACAGCCTGCAGTGATCAAGGCACCCACTTCGCTGGGCAAGTCCTATGAGCCTTCACAAAAGCTCTTGCAAACTTCTTGGGACCATCACTTTTCCAGTCACGCTCAATCATCAGGCAAGATTGACAGGGCCGATGGGAAAACTGGACTCCGAGAAGAACGAGTGACCTACGTGGGGCTGAATGAACTGAGGACTAGGATGATAGTGTGTGTATGACTACTTGTCTACAATAGGACTGATTGGGGAAGCCGCTGGGGGCGGGGGGGGGGGGGGGCAGGGTGCGGATACCTTAGGAGCTTGGGATGAACATATACACATTCCTATACGTAAAGTGGATAATCAACAAGCTCTTACGACTTGGCACAGGAAACTATACTCAATACTTTGTAATAACCTGTAAGAGAAAAAAAATCTGAAACAGAATCTATATCTATCTATCTATCTATCTACCTATCTTTCTATCTAAATCACTGTGCTGTACACCTGAAACTGCACGACATTATAAATGCTTCCATTATTTCAAACAGAAAAGAATCTCCTAACCTGAGTGAGAGAGAGAGAGAGAGAACAGGACGGATTGTGAAATCTTTTCTTTTCCAGCTACAAGGGAAAATGAAAACAAACAAAACCCAATTTATTTTAAAAGTTGGACATCCATTTGGTGACTTGTACCCTTGTCAGCAAAATGGAATCACTTCTCTTTTTCTCCCTACCTGCTCCGTCCAGAATTCAGAAACTCTCCGTGAGGCTCCTTATTTCTTTGGCAAGAGAGTCACTTGCACGCGTTCCTTAGAGGCCCACGTTACGTTTCCATAAAACGGGAATACACACTTGTGGATATGAGATTCTGGTGCTATTCATTTTCCTTAGGGTGTTGCTTTTCACCTGAAAACCGGACTGGATCCTGAAGTCTTTCAAGTTGCCCCCAATATCTGGCTACAACTCTCTCCATGAATGTTTCCCACTTTCGCCCACCCTTTTGACTTGGCATCACTGACAACGAAAACGGCCCTTTGCCTGAAGCCCTACAGACCGAAGCTGCAGGACTTGGTGAAAACTTTAGAGACATGGCCACCACAGCTCCTGTGGAAACCATCCTGGTGCCTGTTTCTGTGAGAGCCACTCTGAAAGTCGAACCAAACACCCGACATCATCACAGCCATTTCAAACTGCTAAAGTTGCTTCCACCCTAACATCTACAAATCTTCTTCACTGACACCGCCCCCCACACGCTCCCCCCCCCCCCCCCCACTGGTTTATAATCGGCTCCAGTGATGGACCTTTGTCTTCCTTTGGTTTCCATACAAGTGCCTCTTAGGAAATAACCTGATTGCTTGCACCACAGGCCTAGTTTTTGGGAGCCCATCAACATCACTGCCTCCTGAGAGGAGATATGATAACTGTTTCACAGAACCGACCTGTTCTCAGAACTCAGAAACAGTTTCCATGAAATGGAGGCCTCTACTAACCTATTTTCTCCCTTTCCCTCCCTCCCCGCCTCCCTCCCTCCCTCCATCTCCCTCTCCCTCACACACACACACACACACACACACACACACACACACACACACACACACACACACAGTCACCAGGTCAGCTTTCAATATGTTCAGAGTAGGCCGCCCCAAAATGTGTCTCCTTGAATTCAAGTCGCTTAAGAACTGGACAGCACAAGACCGGACATTCTGGCCCTCCTTTCTGTCCTCCCACAGCAGAGCACGATCTCAAGTTAAGACGTTTGCTTCCACGCATGTCCGTGATTCTCAAATGGTTTAGTGGGGTTTCCTGGGTTAGGAAAAAGAGGGGACTCCTATTTGCCTGAGACAAGGAGAAGTTCTCACACAACCTTCACCCATCCCTCCCTCCCTCCCTCCCTCCCTCCCTCCCTCCCTCCCTCCCTCCCTCCCTGCAGTTTGGAGGGGGCAGCCTAAGGGTGGGGAAATTGGGGAAGGAAAAAAAAAAGCCGTTCGATAAAGGGGAGCTCGAGGCAAAGTCAAAGGCTCCCGATCTGACCGGAGAGCATTCTGCATTTGAATGAAGCGATTGAACAAGGCCCTGCGGAATGAAGCGTCCGGACTTCCCCTCCCCCTCTCCCGGCAACTATCAGCCCTGGCGACTTGGGAAGGAGCGAGCGGTGGAGAAGCGGGCGGGGGCGGGGGCGGGGGCGGGGGCGGGACCAACAGACAATAGCCGCTGCCTGCCTGCCTGCCTGCCGGGCTGAGGCCTGAGGGCTGCGGGCCACGCTGGTTTCTGCAACTCAATCCCTTCCAGGAAGCACCTGTGATGACTGCTTGGCAGGGAATGGTCAAAGCTGAACTCTCTTGGCCTATTTCTGAAAAAGGCCTGAGTCTCAGCTACGACAGATTTTCTGGATTTCTTGGCCCATGCGCAGACCCGCACCCTCCCATCCTGTCAGATCCTTTGTACCCACACCTCCCCTGGGAGAGTTCGTTGGCCTCGTCTGGAACATGAACAAGCAAAACCAAACATAGTGTGACATGATGTATTGGTCTTTATTGAAAAGAAACGTGCTCCTCTCGCACACCTGAGGGCAGGAAGCAAAGGCACGTTCTCAGCAGGACGGGGGACAGGGAACCCGAACCCAGGCCGGTCAGCAGTGGCCCCCTGCCCCCCACCGCCCCGCCCTCCCCATCCCCGTCTCTCCCAGGCCCACGTGGGGCCTCCCTTCCCTGCCTCTCTCTGTGCCCCTCGTCTCCAGCTCCCCCAGCCCAGCTTCCGCACCCCCCCCCCCCCCCGGCCCCGGGAAGGGGAGGCATGTCTGTCCCAGCTCCAGTTCTGATATTTCACTTGTGAAACTTCCCTAGGCCCAGGTGCCAGCTTGCCGTCCTGCTGCTTCATGTCCGTCTCTATCAGCCATGCCCAAAGGGCACGGGAAATTATGGACAGCAAATAGCACACCTAGACGGTGTGTGCGTGGGGGGGGGGGGTGTCCCTTCTCCAGGAAGCAGTGAGGGAACAAAAGGAGGCCTGGGGGAAGGAGTCCTGGGTGCCTATCATCGCGCCCCCGCCCCCCCACCGCCCCGCAGAGCACCATTCATTTCCATCTCCGCATCTGAAGGACACATAGTCCTGGTTGAAGCAACTTGATGAGGATTCCCCTCCTAACGACGTGACAGAACCTATGAAGAACTGCACTCCTTGAATCCATAAATGCTAACGGGATCCAAGGAGTTTTCCATCAATGGCAGAAAAAGAAATGGTCCTGAACATAATAACTGCCAAGTATTCCTCTAGACGGAGGCATCATTCACTTTTTCTTAACTTTTTTTCTTTTCATGTTTTACAATAAACTGTATATATTTAGAGTGTACAATTTGGTACCCCAATCTTCCAATTCATTCCCCCCCAACCCTCCCCGCTTTCCCCACTTGGTGTCCATATGTTTGTGCTCTACATCTGTGTCTCTCTTTCTGCCTTGCACACCAGTTGATGTGTACCATTTTTCTGCAGTCCACATATATGTGTGAATATACAATATTTGTTTTTCTCTTTCTGACTCACTCTCATTCACTTGTTAACAACAGTAACGATGACGACGACAAGGACAAGGATAAGGACCGGAAAAACAACAACAGAGAGAGCACTGGGCGAGTTTTCCACTTCTTAAAGGAAGGAGGCCGTGTTCCCAGGCAGGTTGGCTCAGCTGCACAGTTCCCTCCGGTGACTATTCCTGGGGGCACCGTCGAGGTGATGCACGAAACACACAGGAGGAGGCCTTCTTGAATGTCCTGCCCAGGAAATGGGGACATGATTCCAGCAGTGGCGATGGCTGCCCTTCTCTTTAGGGTGACACACGGGCCTGATGGCACCGGGCAAACCCTCCCCTCCCTCCCTCCCTCCCTCCCTCCCTCCCTCCCTCCCTCCCACCTACCTTCCTTCCTTCCTTCCTTCCTTCCTTCCTTCCTTCCTTCCTTCCTTCCTTCTTGAGGCTCTTGGCCTCCCCACTGAAAGGAAGAGCCCAGGGCCCAGCAGCAAAGACCTTCTGCTGATCCTTGCCAGGGGGCTCTCATTTTACACACTTGAATAGGATCAGTAGACACCGTCATCTCATGAGAAGCAGAAAATATCATCTAAAAGCCTACTTTCCTGGTGTCTCAGCGTCCAGGGCTCCTCCTTCTCAGGGATCTTGTGCTCTGTAGGGATAATTCACATGCTGGGGGAGTAGGTTCCCAATAGCATCTTATGAAATGGATTACAGGATGTCTTCCTTTGAAAAAGATAAAGATTATTTGGGAAAGTTATTCATATGAAGCACATGGATGATATCCTCTCTGATCTATATATTAGAGTTGACCGTTGAACAACCAACATGGGGGATTAGGGGGGCCGACCCCACACACACCATTGAGAACCCATGCATAACTTCACAGTCCAAGCTCTGTATCGGGGCTTCCACCTCTGGGTACTCAGCAACCAGAGATCCTGCAGTGCCATAGTGCACAGCTATGGAAAACATCCCCTTATGAGTCACACACACACACACACACACACACACACACACACACACACGCGCGCGCACGTGCTCGAGCGCAGACATCTCAACTTTGTTACCCAAACGTTAGTGGTGTTCGAATAATCTTAGAAGTGATGACTGCTGTCTGATGAAATCAATGGATCCATCAATCAATCTATGACACTACACTTTGTATTTCCTAGTCTCAAAATTATTTGGAATTTGGCTCCTTAGAAGTTTAGCTTGGTCCTTCAAGGACAGTGTCAGTTGGAGAGAAAATAACATTTCTTCAAATCATGGAAGTGAAATAGTCCTGGACGCTTATGTGAAACATTAACATAATTTTTCTTCTTTATTTTATAAGATAACTGGAATTAGGAAGAAAATCTCCTCGTGAAAAACCAGGTGCTACCTTTCCTTGACTGATGATCGAAGAGGAGAAAGCATTTTCTGGGCCCATGCAACTTGAGAGAAGTTCTAACTTTTCTGGAAAAGAAAGATTCCCACCCTCCCCTTGCTCGGCCATGCTAGAAACCTTCCCCTGCCCCAAACTCTGACGTGTCCCCTTGTTTGGCCTCACTGTGTGTCGTCCGTGGGCACGGGAACACACTTGCGTTCCGTAACAGGAGAGCCTATGGAGAAAAGATCTCTGCCCACTTTCATGGGATCTGCATTGCTGGCTAGGTAAACCTAAGACATCAAAAGAAGTGCCTTGGAACACATGCTCCTTCCACACTGGTCACCTCATAGGATTCCTAAATGACTCTGGTTCAGCACTCACTCGACTTGGCTGTGTTTCTGTGCTTCCTGACCTAAAGGATCTATCTGGATATGCCACCCGATAGAAGCTGAAATAAATTCACTTTGGACGTGTGTGAATGCCGTTCATACAGAGAGTGGGGACTGCAGGGAGCTCTTGTGGATAAAGAAAAATGGGGGAACACATGTAGGCGACAGCACATAAAGTATAGAAAGATACACGAAGGTTTCCTTCGTTCGCGGGTTGGGAAGGGGGAACGACAGAACATTCCCTGCTTCTACTCTACGCACGCACGCAGGCAGGCAGGCAGGCAGGCAGGCAGGCAGGCAGGCAGGCAGGCACCGGAGTGGGGTGGGGTGGGGGGAGCTGGCTCCTTACCCCACCCACCAGGGACGCGTGCGCGTTTAAAGAGACCAGGAGGAACGTGGTGGCGGTGGCGATGAGGAAGGAGGACCACGTTCAAGGTGTGGATTTGCGGTGAGGGCTACGTGAGGTGACTAAGAACTCGGTGCAGTGAGCGGCCCATACAAGGACAGAAGCGATGGTCCCCTAATGCTTGCAGGGCCTGGCCAGGAGCATGAACGGGCGCCCGTGTCCCCAGGTTGGCATCATGACACTAGTTCATCCCTGTGAAACAGGATGTGTTTTCTGTGTTCTCCTGTCTTGACAAACACACGTCTTTACCTGTGTCTCCGTACAACGACGGTCTCTGCGTGACAGTCGGCAGAACATCCCCAGGGACAATTATCACAGAGACCTGAGGTTCTGCTTGGCTGGCAATGCTTGTGTGAATACTGCAGTGAGATACAGACAGACAGACAGACAGACAGACAGACAGACAGACACACACACACACACACACACACACACACACACACACACACACACCCCTACGTATAATTATGTGTATTTAATACGATATCTGTATTGATTTTCTGTCTCAGATGACGAATGATGCTGTCAGCCTCATGATTTTCACACAGGGTTTCTGTGTGTGTCCTACTGTCGGGACAACATAGCCGGTCTGTGTCATGGAAGCAGAGACACCGTGGGAGTCACAGGAATGAAGACCTCGTTCTAGGAACTGGACCTTCCAGAGGCCTGGGAGCAGCTGGGCAGGGCAGGGCTGGGCTGGGCTGCGGAGGAGGGGAGGGGAGGGAAGGCTGTGGCTCTCAGTCCTCTGAGTGCCCGGTGGCAGTGGCGGAGGTGGCAGTGCCGATGGAGCTGTCAGCGCCCACAGGGAAAGGTAGCCACCGATGTGCGGGGCCACAGGGGAGACATGGAGAGACTCGGGGGAAGGCACAGCTGTCCCTCGGTGGATCTGCGGCCAGGCAGCCAGGAGTGGCCTGGGCCACTGTCGTCCAGGGGGCACCAGCTGGGAACACTAGCCAGACGCAGGGCGGCGGGGGTGGGTGGGTGTGTGTGTGTGTGTGTGTGTATGTGTGGATGGACAGCCTTCCACCCTGCACCTCTGTGCCCACCTGTCACCGTGTGGGATGGCGACAGCCTGCAGAGAGCCTTGGCTGTGGCTTCACTTCCAATGCCTACATCCCATCCAGCGTTCTCTTCGCACCAGCCCTACCCTGGGGTCGCACGGGGAGGGGGAGACTCAGAAAGGCGGTTCCCAGGCTGCCCCCGCATGGAAGTCACATGAGCCTCCGGACATGGCCGTGCCACGTCAAACACGCGTCTGGAGGTAGGTCAGACTTTACATTGTGTTACGGTTTGTTTTCTTGGGAGAAGTTGTGTCTCTTAGGCCAGGAGCAACTGGAATTGTCGGTCAAAGTCCTCAGGCAGCCCTTTGACTTGGAGGCCGAGCACAAGTTTGACACGGTATGTTTCCGGTGACATGGAATTGCAGATGGCCCACGAAGCATGCTCTCGGCAATACTGCCAAGCCTGTGGTCTCACAGGGGACGGTCTCCTCGACCGAGATGTCACCATCTCGGGAGTCCGCACCTGGAGCGACACGGTGACCTCAGGACGGGCGCCCTGTCTGTGCGCCCCATCCGGATGCGCGTGGACGGGAATGGAGCAGCTCTGGGAACGGTGGACGATGCCAGCTCTTGTTCTTCTGCTCTGCTGCCTGCCGTGCACGGCTGTGGAGAGGGACGCGCCGCTGTGGAGAGGGATGAGCCGAGTCCAGTGTCTCTGAACCCACCCCAGGCAAAGAGGAGCAGGACAGTGGGTGTGGGCCCTCCCTCGTGTGTGGCCAGGATCCTGTGCGGGGGGAGAGTCCCTGGCCCTCCCGCTGAGAGGAAGGTGCGAGAGGTGGATCGGCGGCGGCGTCTTTCCTCGGGGCCCCAGAGCTTCTGCGGCTCCGATCTCCCCTCTTCACAGTTCTAGTTGGCGCCCGCCCCAGCACAAACCTACCTGAGAGCTTCCCTGGTATCCGGAAGCGATGGCTTTGTGTTTTGAGGACGCAAGGGGAGAAAGAGCTGAGCAAAGCTTTTCCCTGGAACCTGAGTGTCTATGGGTGTGTCTGGCCCATCACCAGCGAGCGTGCTGAGTGCCACTTCCTGAGGGCAGGTGCTCTTTAAGGAAAGTATGGCTTCGTATCTTTGTGACACGCAGGCCCTTCTAGAATGTGGAGCGAGTTTCTCAAGAATCCCAGCAGAATCCCAGGTGCTGTGGAGGCTAGGGCCTCAAAGGTCCGGCTCCATCCCCTCTCTCCATCCTGGCCTGGCCTGGCCTGGCTGGGCCCCTAAGGACCCTGCTGGCCTCTAGAGTGGCCCCTGCTTCTCGGTTGGTTTCCACGCTGCTGCTCACAGAGCCATCTTCTCCAAAGGCAGCCGACCGCCGTATTCCTTCCGTGGAGGCCTGGCACGGCTCTCCTCGGCTTGGATGATAGCATGAGAGGACTGACAAGCTGGGTCCTTCCTCCAGGGCTGACCTTTTACAAACTCCGCCTTGAAGAGGGGTAAAGTCAGCATGTCATTCTCACGTGTAAGATGGGACCCGAGGGGCCCGTTCCTAGCTCTACCACTTGGGAGAGTGGGGGACTCTTCCGTCAAGGAAACGGAGAGCTCATACTTGATGGTGCGGTTGTCAGAAGCCTTTTTCTAAGCCTCCCCTGGCCCCACCGTGTCAGAAAGACGTGTCCCTCCACCTGCCGGGGACTTGATGAAGGAGAGTCACTCTGGTAGAAGTACCCGAAGCTCGATGACTTCACTGCCGTCTCCCTTTCTCTGGCACGGGCCCGCCCCTGGAGGAGCCCTGTCTTCACCTGGCCGTGACGGCACCGCTCAGGGGAGCTGGAGACAGGACCCCAATGAGGGCAGGTGGATGGGAGCCTGTTCAAAATGACCTACACACCCAATCTGCCGTAGACATGGTCCACAGATCGTGGACGTGCCTGTGCCCCCGAAGACATCCGTGTGGCCCCGGGCATCCGGCAGCCATCTTCTCCATGTTCTCCTGACCTGTGCTCTCGCTCTTTTCTCCGGAGCACTCACCTGATGATTCGTGGGGGCATGAAACCCCAGCTGGCAGGAGCCAAATGATCTTCCCAACACAAGGGAAAAGAAGAGGTGGGGTCCCGCATCCATCCAATGTTTCTGTGCCTAAGAATGAGTTTCTAAGAAATCTCATCCTCCTTTAGCTCCCTTAACACCCCCCCCACCCCGGCGCCCGCCAGCCCGGGCCATAGTATAGTTACTTTCCCAGATTTCCTCCCTCTCCTCAGCAGAACCGAAGAGATTGTAGGTGTTGCCACTTCTCTGAGTCTTTCTTTGCTTTCTTAGGAGGGCTGCCCCATGTCACGTAAAACTTGGAAGACATACATGCGTGAGCATCTCTCCTTGTGATTCTAACCCAGGGAAGAGCATTTAAAACTCGAAAGGAGGCAAACTAGGGTTCAGGCACCCAGAGTTGAGCTGGGTGGCCACTGGGAAGAGAGTTCCAGACCCCTTCCTGTTTGGGGGAGGGGGAAATCTCCCCCTCTGCCCCTCTTGAGTCCTCGTGGCTGGACTCATCCTAACATGGACTCAAGGCGGATAGAGGAAGCGGGAGCGGGAACACGTGTTCGTTTGTTGTTGTTGTTGTTGTTTTACCTTCTAGCCGTGAGAAGTGGCTGAGGCGGGCAGCTTTTCGACTGTGTAGACCAAGGGACAGTACATGTGTGAGACAGGGATCAGACCGAGAGACTTAGCTTTCGGGTGCGCCCTGAGGGAAGGAAGAATCTAAACAGAGTTTGGGCTTGGGGGGGGTCCCTGAAAGAAGTCACAGTGTCTGTCTCCCTAGGCTTCTCGGCCCCAATGAATTCCCTACTTTGGGGATCGGAGCGTCCTCCTAACTCCAGGTGCAGATGCAGGGAGTGCGCCTTTCACCCGAGAGAGAGATGGATGTCTCGCTTTCAGGGAGACACAAAGAAGAGCCCGAGGGTCCCTCTTGTGTTGGCCGCCTGCTTGAGGTCACCGTCACGCCAAATGATCACTGTGCCACGGAGGTGCATTTTGGCGTGGCCTATCCTGGGCTCCACAGCCACCTCCCTGAGAACGGGTATGGTCAGAACCGTAGGAAGCTCAAGGGCGCCGCCAGCCGGTTTCAAAAACGTATCTGTCAGCACCTGCTGGCTGCAACCGCGAGGTTTGCAAGTGCCCTCCGCATAATTCTCCCCCTCCCCCGCAACGACGTCATCACTTCCAATCCTGGCGAACAATGTATGGAACCTTTGCTGGGGTTTTCGTTTGTTTCTCTTTTGTGGGGTTTCTCTCTCTCTCTCTCTCTCTCTCTCTCTCTCTCTCTCTCTCTGTCTCTCTGTCTCTGTCTCTGTCTCTGTCTCTGTCTCTGTCTCTGTCTCTCTCTGTCTCTCTCTCTCTGTCACACGCGCTCTGATGTTCGGGGCCTAATGGGAGAAATGAAATCAAGCGAGGGGTTTTGCCCTCAGGTTGCCTTGGTCTCGGGTTGACTTGTGTGCGCTGAGAAAGACGGCCTTTACTGAAGGCCCTGCGCAGACTTTTTGACACCCCCGATCCATGGAATCCTGAAGCTGTGGAACCTAGAAATCTTTCGGTCTCCTTTTGATTTGGAAATCTTCTCCTTGACAGAAAGAAGCCCATTTAAAAGAGAAAAAGAAAAAGTGGAACTGCATGAGCAGATCGGTTTTTAGATCTCAGCCGGGCGGCTGCCCGGTTCTCTGGGGAGAACTGTCTTCATCTTGCAAATCTGTACACACAGCCCACAGTGGCCTGGGATGGAGGCCAGTGGACTGGATTGGGCAGAACCTGAGACCAGAGGAAAGAGAAAAAAAATAAGAAAAATGGTGGTGGTGGTTGGGGGGAGGGGGAAGAGGTCTGCTTTGAAAAATAGGAACTGCTGGCAGGGCTCCCTCACCCCCACCCCCCCACCCCAAAGTAGGACTGTGTATCCAGGCGTAGAAATGATACTGCGCCAAGAAGGCAAGCGCTGTTGAGACTGCTGTTCCTATGATGTTACAAACCGAAAGCGATGCTTTCTGGTCGAGGCTCTCCATGACAATCTGCTAAGCAAATCACACGTTGGCTGTTTTGGACGTTCTCTGCAGTTTTCATTGGGAGTGAGGAAGAGCCGTTTGTACATGTTTTGATACAATGTTTTGAATGCTGTGGGACCATGGTATGTTTCCGCCGTGGATGAACAAGGTTGCCTTTTCCAGCTTCCGCTTGCATGGTCATTTCCTGGTCCTGACGACCCCCCCGCCCCAAGTGAGGGAGGCCTGTGTGTCTTTGTGTCCATTTAGAAGGGTTGGTGCTTGATGCCAGCATGATATCCAAATCTTGATTTTGGACTTACCAAACTACTGTTGGGAGTTTGTTTCTTGTCTTAATCTCCCTTAACTCTTGCAGTCACCTGAGTGTCCACTCTTGATTTCGCGTCTCTCTCTGCCTCTGTCTCTGTCTCTCTCGCTCTTTCCTTTTGTTGATTTCTTCAAGGCAAGCCATCTTTTTCCTCCTCCTCCTCCTCCTCCTCCTCCTCCTCCTCCTCCTCCTCCTCCTCCTCCCCCCCCTCCTCCTCCTCCCCCACCACCCTCCTCTTCCTCTTGCTCCTTTCTCTGCCCCCCTCCCCCCTCCCTCCCTCCTCCCCCCGCCCTTTTAAAATGGAAGTCTAACAGACTGACAAGAGTATATTGGTTTTCAGGTGTATACCCTAGCGAGTGGCTATGTTTACACATGGCCCAGGGATCTCCGTGATAAGTCTCGTTACTGTCTGTCACCATTCGATGTCATGACAGTAGGATGGACTCTATTCCGCCTGCTGTACATGACATCCTGCGAGTGAGTTGTTTATTTCATAACTAGAAGTGGGCACCGCTTCCTCTCCCTCACCTATTGCACTCGTCTCCCTCTTCCCCCCTCCCTCCCTCCTCTGGCCACCCCCCATTTGTTCCTTTTAGGTGTCGAGGAACCTGTTTGCGGTTCCTTCTTTGTGTTCATGTGTGTGTATTGCTGTGTACGTTCTTCACAGACATGATAGTCTCGCGACCTGAGGTATCTTGTGTAGCGCAATACCCTCTGGGTCTCTCCATGTTTCCGCGGATGGCAAGACCTCATTCCCTGGTAGGGTTGAGTCATAAACGCGCGCGCGCCTGTGTGTGACTAGGTAGAGACGTATGCACACAGAGAGCGCTATCGGTATGTCCCTAACTATGGCTACATAGGGATAGGTGTGGATACACATACACGTGTATGTATGTGTCACCCTCACCCCCTCGGTGGGCACGTAGTGGAGTTGCTGGGTCACGTGGTAGTTGTTGGTGCAGTGCTTTCAGGGACTTCTGTGCTGTTTTCCGTAGTGTCATCTGTTGTCGGGGAGCCATTCTGTCAGGCGCCAGGTGATATCTCTGAGTCCTCCAGCATGACATGGTGGTGGTCTCTCTCAGCGTGAAAAATAGGTGTCCCGTCAGGAGCCACTTTCCTCTGCCGTTTGGAACTTGCTGTCGCGATTCCAGATCCTGGGCCTGGCCGTGTATGCTTGTGCAGAGAAATGCCAGCGCTTTCTATCATACCCTCCATTTAAAAAAAAAATGGTTCTGTATTTGATGGGCTGCGTTGGGTCTTTTTTTGCTGTGCGCGGGCTTTCTTTCCGTTGCGGTGAGTGGGGGCTCCCCTTCGTTGTGGTGCGCAGGCTCCTCATTGCCAGTGGCTTCTCTTGGTGCGGAGCACGGGCTCCAGGCACGGGGGCTTCAGGAGTTGCGGCACATGGGCTCAGTCGTTGTGCCTCACGGGCTTCGTTGCTCCGCGGCATGTGGGACCTTCCTGGAGCAGGGATCGAACCCGTGTCCCCTGCAGTGGCGGGCGGATTCTTAAGCAGTGCGCCAGCTAGGCAGCCCCAGTTGTTTCTTGTATTTCAGGGAAAGGTTTCCTTTGGCTTTTGGTTTTGTCCCCGCCCCCACCCCCCAAGAAAGGTACTGTTGGTTGCTTTGTTGACAGTGGAAAACTGTGTTGCGGTTGCTGTTGGAGTGGTGGGGGTCGTCGTCCTTGTTGCTTTGTTTCCTTTGTGGGCGTTGTTTTCTGTTGGTTTTTTCTGGCTTTGTTTCCTTGTGGATGAAAATGCCTGGTCTTGGTCTGCTCTGTTCAGGCCTCCTGCCCACTTTCCCCATCGGGTTGCTTGTTCTGGGGGGGCTGCGTTGCATGAGGCCTTGCCCTGTTTTGGACAGGAACCTCTTATGGGACATGCTTGAGGTTTTCAGATGCGTGTGTGTGTGTACGTGTACACGTGTGTGTGTCTGTACGTGTACACGTGTGCATACACGTACATGTGTGTGTGCCTTTACGTACTCCTTGAAGGGCCACAGCAGTCCCAGAGCTTGACTTTGACTTTTTGGTAGTTTGGCTTGGTTTGATTTTGGTGGGACGACAGGTCACTGTGAACCTTTACTGTAAATCTCTCTCTCACACGCACGCGCGCGCGCGCGCGCGCACACACACACACACACACGCACGCACGCACGCACACTCACCACGTTGCATTGTGTAGATGTCCTGGAACGCGGTTTCTTTAGTGGATGGCTGTTGACTCGCTGCTCCCCGCCCCCCTGCCCCCGCCCGCCGGTGACTGTGGTCAGTCCATTTTGAAATCCACGTTCTGACCTCAAGGGCATGTTCCCCACCCACGCACCCATGTGTTCTCTTTGGACTTTGTCGCGGTCTGTGCGGAAATAGATGTTTGTTTCCATTTGTGTGGGGCCAGAGTGTATGTTTACTTTCGTTTCTAGCTTCCGGGCTCTGCGTATCAGCTTTCCAAAGCCCTTCCCCGTGCCAGAAGGGATGAGTTCCTGCGTCGTTCTCTGAGCGCTTGCCTGGTTTCGTTTCGCTGGTCCCCGCCTTCCCTCCCTCCCTCCCTCCCTCCCTCTCACCCTCCGGGGAGCTGGGGATCTCGCTTGTGGCACTGTGGGCGTCTCCGTGGAATTCCCCGCGCCCCCCCCCCCCCCCATGGCCTGGAATCGCGTCCCCTTCCAGGCAGCCTCCCGGCGGCATCTTGCCAGCTACCCCCGCCCCCGTGTGCTGCCGGGGATCGGGACGCGCCGTGTCGTGTCGTGTCGTGTCGTGTCGGGCCGGGAGCTAGCTCCGAGGCGGACCCCTCGGGGCCGCGCGGGACGCCCGCCCCGCTCCGGGAGGAGCTCGGGCGTTTGGGCGGCCCGGCGCTCCGGCGTCCTCGGTGGCCGGCCGGCGACCGGGATCCGGCCCGGGGACGTTCGAGCCGGTTGTCGGGCGCCACCTGGCGGCCGCTTTTATATTGTCCCTTCCCTCCGGAGCTCCGGCGACCTTGTCGAGGGCTGTGACTCAGCCGCCGGGCCCGAAGCAGAGTTCCGGGAGGCGGGCGACGCTGGTGCTGGCAGCCCCGGTGGCGCCGAGGCGTAGGCGCCTCCTGCTGTCGCCTGAGATTGGGCCTGCAGATCTATGGGGCTGTGACTGCCGCCGCGCTCCCGAGCCGGGGCTGAGGGGCCGCCTGGCCGGGTCGACCAGCATGCGCCCGTGCCCCTCCGGCCGCGGGAACCCATGTCGGGTCGTGCCGCCGCGGTGGGAGAGGAGAGGGTCTGCCGCGCCCGGAGCGCCTGGGACTTGGTGGCCCGGCCTTCTCCTGGGCCGCCCTTGGGAGCGTTCGTTCCCCGACCCCCCCCACCTCCCTTTCCCGGTGCCCCCCGCGTCCCGCTCCGGAGGTGGGGACCGGCTCGGGCCGAGCGTTGAGGCCGGTGGAGGCCGCCACGGGCTCGGTGGTGGACGCGCGTGCGTCCCGGTCGTCAGATGCTTTCGGGCCGATGGTTTTCCGAGCCGGACTCCAGAGGTGAGGACCGGCCTGGGCCGCCAGCGGTGACCCGGAGAGGCTGGCCCGGGCCTGGGTGCGTTGCCCCGTGGGCTCCGGGCGTCTCCCTGGAGAAATGGGTTCAAGTCCCGATGGGTCCGGAGACGTGGACGGACCGGCCCCTGCTCGCGCAGGTGGCCGGCGAGGGTGCACCCGGCCTGTCAGCGTGCCCGCGTGGGTCCCGGTCGTCGGACGCGACTTTGTCTCCCCCCTCCGCTCTCCACCCCGAGTCCGGGCCGGGAGGTGGGGACTGGCGCGAGCCATACTGGGTGGCCCGGGGAGGGGCTCCCGGGCCCGGGCGTGGTCCCTCATGGGGCCCGCTCATCGGAGGCGGCTCGGAGGGGTGCTGTGTTTCTTTCTTGGAACCAAGTCCTGGCCCGGAGACTCGGATGGACCGGTGCCTGCCCGCGTGGGGGGACCGGGGAGGGCGTCCCCAGCCCGCTCCCTCTCCCCCGTGTCCCCGGCCCACTCTGCCACCCCTCCATCCCCGGGTCGACCAGGTGGCCCCGGGCGCTCCGGGGCAAGTGTGGATGGGGAAGTGTTGGGGGCAGGTGGCCGGACCGAGGTTCCGGGGGCCCCCGTGAACCTCGTGGGTGGGCCCCGCTGTCGGGCGCGATGATTTCTTCCGCCGGAAATGGGGCCTTTTTGCCACCAGATAGGTGCTGACACGGTGTTCTTCTGCGTCTGTCGCCGATAGACGCTGGGGCTCCGGACGCGGGCAGGACTCCGGGCTGGGGGCGGCTGTCTGACGCCCGGCTCGGTCCTTGCCGCTTGAGCTGCCCGCTTGGGCCTGCGCGCCGGCTCTTGCGTGCGCGTCCGGCTGCCCCGACCCGCGGTGCCGCCTCCGGCCTCTGGCTGAGCCCGAGGGCGGCGGGGCCAGGTGGCGTCGGGTGCTCGACCCTGTGCGCTGCCCCCGCTGCAGGCACCCGGTGGTGAGTGGCCGGCACGACCCCACCCCACAGGCTCTGTGCCCCGTGTCAGGCGTTCTCGTTCTGGGGTGGCTGGCTGCTCTTTGCCCGAGACGAAGGGGCGCCGGCGAGGCGGAAGCGGGCCTCCGTGTGATGGGTCTTCGCCGTGCCTCCCCTGCGGGCCTCCCCCGCCGTGGCTTTAGGCTGGGTGGGTCAACCGATTGATGTGGTGGTGCCACGCTCCGCTGGGCTGGGCCTAAGCCGTGCCAGACGAGGGACGGACGTTCCTGGGGGACGGGACCGCTCTTCTCGTTCTGTCCGCGGGCTCCTCGCCTCTCTTCCGCCCCGCCTGCCGGGGTGTGCGGAAGGCAGGGGTGCGGCCTCCGGCCCCGAACCCGCGGTCTCCCGCCCCCGCCTCCCAGCGTGGGCGGGGACCGGGGTCCTCGGACGCAGCAGACGCTCTCGCTGTGCCTCTTTGGCGTACGCCTCGCGAGCGGCCCTCCCCGCGGCGGGGAGGGCCGCCCCGCCGCCACGCTGCGCGCCCCCCGTCGGTGTGCGAGCGTGCCGCGCCTGGCCCTCCGTGGTGCTCCTGGAGCGCTCCAGGTCGTCCCTCAGGTGCCCGAGGCCGAGCGGTGGTGTTGTTCCCCTTTCCCAGCGTGTCCCTCGGGTCTCCGCCACCGTGGCGGGTGCCGTGAGCGGCTCTCTCTTGGGGGGGTCGAGACGGTAAGGGAGGTGCGCCCGCCTGTTCCCCCCGGCGGTGGGGCCAGGGGCCGCCTCGTTGTGCTGGTCCTCAGCGGCGTGCCGTGGGGGCCTGAGCTTGGCCGAGCGCACGCCCCGTGTGGTCCCCACTACGTGGGGGGCTGCGCGCGGGCGTGGGAGCGATCGTGGGGGCCGGGGCCTGTGAGAGAGGGGGCTGTGTCACGCATCTTGGGCGTGCTCCCCCTCGAGGGCCCGAGGGGCGAGCCCGAGGGCAGCAAGCCTTACCGAGGTCGTGCCCCGGCCCTGGCCGCGAACGCTCCCGTGGGCCGTGTGCTTACCCATACCGCAGACCCCCTCCCCTCCAGGCGACTGGAGGAGGTGTAGGCGGCTCACGGAAGCGCCTCTGCGGGCCCGAAGGAGAGGCGCTGAGTGGGGGATGACGCGCCCTCGGTGAGAAAGCCTTCTCTAGCGATCCGAGAGGGAGCCTTGGGGTACCGAACCCCCC